>NC_132894.1:1226042-1263542 GCF_030463535.1 Salminus brasiliensis | reverse complement strand
GTCAGCTGTAATGAAGAGGTGGGCGTGCATGGGAAACGGGTTATTTGCAGCCTTTCATCATTAGGTAAGGGGGATTTTCGGGGATTTGTGTTTCATATGTTAATAGTTCATGTATATGTTTGCAGGTCTGCAGCAGAGGTGTGCCGGTAGGGCGGACTGTCCCTGGCTGTCATGGATGACCGCTCCTCTCTGGGCAAAGTGAGCGGCTCCACTGAATCCGTGTCCACAGTCACCAGTGAGGAGTTTGTGCTGGTGCAGCCTGGAGCCGAGGGCTCTCCGTCTAGCTCAGAAGGTCGGCCCAGGCTCAAGGTACTTCCTCTAGCAGCCTCTAGTAGTAGTAGAAGTAGAGCTTAGATCGGGCCTGACCCTAACCGAGCCCGTGCACATACAGTCCGAGCCCTACCCGTCCCGCCCCGTACGCTTCATGAATTACGCTTCATAAAACCGACATTTATTTAATAAATAGACTGTTAAAACTGACCTTTTTAAATACGAGTCTGAGTTGTTTGAATGATAGAAATCTGTTCAGAATGATGTTAATGAACAGTGCAGCACGGAAGAAGCTCAGGCCTCTTATTAAAACCCCAACAATGCGAACAGTGATCACAGGCCTAAACATCGGCAAAATAGGCTACAAGAATGATGTCTGAATGGCTTTCCTCTACTCTAATATAATTTAACAGGGTTTAAGAATATAAAAACCTTCATTTCCACATAAGGAAAGTAGTGGAAAGTCTCGGCCCGGCCCAGCCCGAGTTCAGGTCGGGCATTGGTTTGGGCTTGGGCAGAGAGTCTAAACTCTGAAGTAATGAGCAGAGGCCATTAGTGTAAATGAGCCAGCATGTCACATTTGTTTAAAAACACTGATTTTATTTGATTCATGCTTTATATGTTTATAGTTATGTTTATTTATTTTTTTGCAATGTTTTATATTCTAATTCCAATGTCTATATATCCTTAATTATCAAAGGTTCATTGCTCTTTAAAAAGGAGTGATGGCATTATTATGCTATTATAGTATCATTATATCAGTGCCATAAATTAACAGTAATGTTGTTTG
Source organism: Salminus brasiliensis (assembly GCF_030463535.1). NCBI lineage: Eukaryota > Metazoa > Chordata > Actinopteri > Characiformes > Bryconidae > Salminus > Salminus brasiliensis. Next base: position 1,262,482 of record NC_132894.1, on the reverse strand, counting down.
TCTTAAAATGACAGTAGTATAGTTTATCACAGTTATTACATACTGTTAATTACATTTTAATAAAGGATTATCTTACACATTATTTAAAAGACATTTACTCAGCTGTATGTGTTTAGTTATATTACCATAGTCTCTCAGTATTGGTGAAATGAAATGTCTAGATTTTTTATATTTTAAAAAAGACAGGGTTTTAATGGGGTGTCCTAACATTTTCACTGTAGATGACTGTAGATAATGTGGGAATTACTGCTCTTTCTCCTTTTTTTTTTTTTTTGGCGCACATTATTTTAGATGATCTTAGTCTAATATTTTTATACTTAGTCTAGCCTTCTGTACTTGGGACCTTATTTCTGCATATTTAGTATTTATATTAAAGATCTCCTTCTGTAAAGTCATCCCCTGAGCCTTGTGCTAGTCATAGTCTATATTGTGCCCTAACTCTTGGGCTGTGTTTCTGAGCTCCGCACGTGGTTTGGAGTTTGAAATTTTAAGAAAAGTTATATTGCTCATATTCCCTGTGCATTCCCCAGTGTTCTGTTCTGCATGTGTTATATCTAAAGTCCTGTTTGGGTTCCACCTTATCGTACATTTCAGCTGCTGTTCCGCGTTCGACAAGCACCAAAGCATGAGGATGACAGCCAGCTCCTTTACTTCCATCACTGCTTCCATACGGCCGGGGGAAAAATGTGCCTTAGCAAGCTGTTTGACAGTCTGTCTTGTGCTCTCAGATGTCCTGGAACGGAAGTGAGCAGCTGGAAAGGGCAATGGAGGAGGTGCTGGAGGATGAGCTGGGGAAAGAAGACAGGAGAGGGATGCCAGAGGAGGCCAGTGAGAGCGCTCATGACCCTGGAACCACCACAGCACCCGGGCCACAGAAACGACCTCCTAGCCTGGTGCTGACTACAACATCTAGTGGTATGTTCTGCAGTGGTATCACACGGAGAACGAGAGGAACTGAAGATGTTTATGGTGCCCTTTATATATTCAGACTAGGGCTGCGTTTCTATAATTGACGACACTAGGAAGTGTTATTCAGTAAATCTGAACATTCAGCCGTTATGCATGTTCCTCCTTCTAGCCCAGCAAAACAGTGAAGAGTGAACTACTCTTCTCATACACATAAACCAAGCAGGAGCAACACTTTCAAACATGATTACTCTTCCAAAGAGTTTACAGATGGTTTACAGTGGTATATTAATGGTCATTTGTTAGCTCGTTTACATCTTAAAAGTCATTAGTAATCAGCTCTAACACACAAATAAGAAGGCAAACAGTGACCTGTTGCTCTCCAAACAGCCACGTTAGCATACTGTTACAGCTCAGATGCTGCTGGTTCCTGATCTTACTGTGGGTTCTCCATCAGTCAGTGTTCTACCTGTCAGCTTTAGCAAATATATGTTAATAACTTAATGAATTATATTAATTAATTTTAATTTTATTAATTTAATTACTCACTAATCATAGTTGTATGTTCCTTCATCTCAGATTTAGATTAGATTAGATTTTGTCATTATACAAGTACAAGGCAACGAAATTTAGTTTAGCATCTAACCAAAAGTGCAATAAGTAACCAGTGCAGACTGTACAATAAATACAGCATATATAGATAAATAAATAAATAAGGTACATAAGAAGTTTAATTATATTAATTAGTTATTAACACTAATAAACACAGAAAAAGCTCTTATTGCAAAGTATAAAGTACATCATACATGTGCAACAATGCTGATCTGTACATATGAAGGTCAACAATATTGTTTAAGCTTAGAATGTGAATTCAGTCTCTTCATATGTGTATTTAACTGATTAGGTGATTATAAGATCCTGTTGGGGTTAAATTGCTCTGCTGAAGCTGATGGAGAACCCACAGTAAGATCAGATTAATCACTATGGCGGGATGTGGGGCGTGTTTGGAAGCAGCAGCTCACTGTAGATTATTTTATTTATGTGTTAGAACTGATTATTAATGAGACTGTGTGTGTTTATGTGTGTGTTTACCTTCACTTGTGTTTATTAACCATTTAATAAAACAGTCACAAGCCCTTAACTAGGGTAGAATTATAAACAGTAAAATCCGCAGTCATGGATCAGATTAGTTACCCTCTGCTTTTTTCCATAATCCTCTTCATCCTCTTTACTTTGTTGACTGATTGTTGCAGCCCTAATTCAGACTCTCTCCAGTGGACGTCCATATTCACTACACTTCTGCTCACGCGAGGCAAGGAGCTGTAGTGATGAGGTTTGAATGTGCTGCATATTTGGAGTTCTTGTGGCAGAGGAAGTGTCAGAAATGGCTGCTGGCTCTCTTCCTATTGTGACTTGTTCCTGTTGTTGCTTTTGAAAGTGTCGAGTGATTAAAGGTTATGCTCGCTTCCTGTCTCCCTTCCTGAAACTTCCTCTCAGAAGCAACACTCAGTGGAATCACTGAAAATGCACCTACCTGGAAGAATGTCTGGACAGAAGCATGTAGTTAGTATTAGTGCTGTGAAAGATCATATGTTATTAATATACTAATGGGTTCAGTTATTAACAGCATGTGGTTGTTTTTTTTTGTTGCTGCAATTAATACACTTCAAAACTGACCATAGTGTGATGTGCAACTGCTCGCCTGCTGTGTAATTGTGTGATTGTATCCCTCTCGTTCAAACGCACCTTTTATCAGCAAATTACTTTGTGTATTGTGTTTGTGGGAGACCTATGGCTAAATCATTAAGTTTGTAGGACTATGAGTATTATTAAAGAATAGCATCTTTATTATTAAAGATCTAATTTCACATAAAATAATGTTTTACATGCATGTTTTTTTTCTTCAGAAGCCACAGCGGGGACTGTGGGCACTCCAGTCTTTCCAGAGGAGGACAGCGTTCAGTTCAGTAAACTGTCTTACCTGGGCTGTACCTGGGTGAAGGCCCCACGCAGTGAGGTTGAGGCCCAGAAAGCCATGGCCACCCTGCGGGCTGAGAGTCCCAGCCCCATCCCCGTCACTCTCCATGTACCCAACGGCCCCGACGGCTGTGTAAGGTCAGACAAACACTGATCTTGTTTTAACGTTGATTTGTCTGTCTATTATTTATTATTATTATTATTATTATTATTATTACTATTACTACTAGTACTACTACTACTAATTAAAGATCATTCTTTATTAGTCCCACAGTGGGGAAATTCACAGTGTCACAGCAGCAAAGGAATAGCAAGGGACTCAGTTACAAAAAGTAGATAAATTAGCAATATATATGCAGTAAAAATAATTACATTCAAGAAAAACTATATATTTACACATTATTTATTTCCTGTAAGTGTATTATTATTATTATTACTGTTATTATTTAGTACAGTCAGATATGTTAATGTTTACCTGGCTATGTTTGGTAATGCTTATATCCTAGTTGTACACTTTTTCTCATTAATTGTCTCAGCCATCATCTCACTGAACTCAAATTCAGGCCTGATCTGTCACTTCCAGTGTTGAGTCTTTACTACTTGGGAAGTGAGTGCTGTGATGTGTGCTGATTTACAGACAATAGTGCTATTTAGAAATGTTCAGAACACAAACCACATTGGAGATTAGAGCAGGGATGTGGGGTTTTTGAGTGTCCTGTTGTCATATGTGTGTATATGTGTATAAAGGGTAAATACTAAACACAGTGATGTGAGAATACCTAGAGTTAGTCTTAAATTAGACTTCACAGAATCTGTTTATTTTTCAATTCTGCTCAAATCTGTTTTCTTTTTGTAAAGCTCTGACTACAACATCTCCAAATGAACTCGGACTGGCAGTAACTACTGCAGCAGACATTTCTGTGGGAGATATATATAGTACTTGCTTGCAGTTTGGTAAAATCACTTTCTTTGTCTGTGTGTGTGTGTGTTTTACTCCAGGATTGTTGACCAGGCCACTGGCACAGAGATTGCCTCCTTCCCAATCTATAAAGTGCTGTTTTGTGCCCGAGGGAAGGAGGGTTCATTAGAAAGTGACTGCTTCTCCTTCACTGAAAGCTACCGCAGCTCAGAGGACTTCCAGATTCACGTCTTCTCCTGCCATATCAAAGAGGCTGTGAGTGACTTAGTTTGTCTGTTCGTATGAGTACCTGAAGAGCTTCAAAATGTCACGTTTAGTGTTGTGATCCCCCCCTTTGACGGGAGCCATTGTGACCAGATAATCAATGTTGTTCACTTTACCAGTCAGCGGTTTAATGTAATGTCTGACTGGTGTATAACATCAATTGTGGAATTGGAACTTGACCTTTTTTGACTTTTTAAGAGCTGAATCAAACCAAAATAATGTACTTGTATCTCGATAATTTCGCAAGCATGCCACCATACCGTTAATTCAATCAAATTAAAGGGCCCTATTTTAGCGAACCTTAGGCGAGCCGTCAACCGTCACCGCGCAGCTTGATTTAGGGCGTCTGATTTGCTTTCGTACGGCTCTTTTACAGCTCAGACCGGCATGTAATAAGTCTCTTAATTAATAATTTCGTGTGTTTTGGGCGTAACATGCAATAAACCAATCAGCATGTCACTCACCATTCCCTTTAAGAGCCAGGGGCAGTCTGACTTTGGTGGATTGCTATTTCAGTGACGGTTTGGGAAGGCTTGCTAAAGCGGTGGAGTGCCTCGCCTCTAAGATAATGTTATTTTATTTTGTTTCTGTTTATTGTTGATGTAAAAGTTTGCATAACTGGCGCTATGGGTTTGTGCACTTCTGTGTAACAAGTGGGGGTGTACGCAGCGTTGGGTGCGCAATTTACTGCCAAGATAGCAACGAACATCTGACTGTCTTCCTGGGTTGTTTTCGGTCAGTGGCGCACCTGTGTTTCAATTGCCAAGATAGCAATACGCCAGATATTTTCCTGATATATTTGCAAGCACCGTTGCTGTTCAGACGGTGCAGGTGGAAGGCGTGGAAATAGACTGTTGGCAGGGTGTAAGATAGCAGTGAGCATCGTGACGCACCTTGTGCAAGGTGTAAGATAGGGCCCAAAGTCACTTACATAATTCTACACTGATACACAGTACAGCTAGAAGTGAAATGCTTTGATAACTTTCTGCTCACATAAAACAATAAGCATAAAAACAAAGGAAAGAATGTATACAATTTAAGGATCAAAAACTAAAAAAAAAAAAGAATAAAATATGTACAGATGTATTAATAATAATAATAATAAAAAAAAAAAAATAAAATAAACCAAGGTCATAAAATAATTCAATTAAACTGAGGTCAAAGATTTACACCCCCTATACCCTCCTCACAGACAGTACCTACAACGACGCTCTTGAACATTTGATTAGCTGCAGTAAGTGTGCTAGTTCACTACTGCCACTAATCTCAGGTTGGTGTATCTCCAGAAGCAGGAGCTGCATTGAGAGCAGCATCAGTGTTCCTGGGTATGAAATGGCATTTACCTGAGGAGTAGCTTCCCACCCTTTTGTGATATTGACCGATTTGAAAACCAGGATCAGGTCTTTTACAGATTGTTTATAATAATTAATTAGAAGCAAAGAGGTAAAAAAGGAAGGATGTGAGCAGCCCCAGAGAACGGAAAAGAGCATCTCTCATAACCTGTGTTTCTTTTGTTCTGTGCAGGTGAGCCGAATTCTGTACAGCTTCTCCACGGCCTTTAAACGTTCATCCAAAGCTGCTACAGATGCTCGTGACTCATCTCTGCCTCAGTCCCCCGACAGTGATATTTTCACTTTTACGGTTTCCTTGGAGGTGCGAGAGGATGACAGCAAAGGCAACTTCAGGTCAGAAGTGGTCTGATGATCGTCTCTCTTTAAATTTATGGAAACTTAAATGTTAAGATCAGTGTTTTCCTCAATTTTGTGTCAATATTAAGAAGAAGAAGAATAACAACACTTCTATTGTTATTATTATTATTATTATTATTATTATTATTATGTTTATCATTCATAATATTCATATTATTATTATTATTATTATTATTATTATGAATGATTACAACAACAATAATAATAATAATAATAATAATAATAATAATAATCATTCATAATAAAGACAAGGTGCCACCTGTTCACACCTGTTTCTAAAGACTTTCCAAATGTATTTATATCTGCTTTCACTTCAACTTTTATAAAATTCCCCCTGCTCTTACTTCTGTCAGCACTGTTCTTCTGAAGTGTGACAGTTTTATTTGTTTGCATTTTTGTGACCAATCTCTTTACATATTGTTGTATTTCTCTCCTTCCGGCAGCCCCGTCCCTAAAGACAGGGACAAGTACTACTTCAAGCTTCGGCAGGGTGTGCAGAAAAAGGTGGTGGTCACTGTGCAGCAGATCTCGAACAAGGAACTGGGTATAGAGAGGTGAGACGTCAGTACAAGCACACACTTTATTGTTGACTTAGTTGCAGTATTACAGTTATTCAGCCACTTAAAGGCACTTCCACTTTTTATTTAGCTAATATTTAAGTCAGAGGGTCAGAGTAAAATCTTATTACACATATTAATGGCGCAGTCAGCTTTATAAGGAGACAGCAGTACTGTTTTGGCAAAGTTATTACTTGCTTAGTATGTAAATCATCTCTGTTCTGACTGGCTGGGCTGTGTTGTGCCTCACTTAGAGTACTAGTTTATGGAAATGATTCAGTGTAAATGAGACTGGCGTAAGAGCACTAAGAATATTAGTAAATAATGTTGTCATTATTTAGTGTTTCATGTTATAGGTTGCATTTTTTAAAAGTCATATAGTAAGGTGGTACCCCACTGAATTTGGCATGCAGGACTGACTGCCAGACTGCCCAAGTTGAAACTAAAATATGTTCCTCAGCATAAACTTACCCACTAATTGGTGGCTCAGCGGTTAAAGCACTGGACTATTAATGACAGGGTTGTGGGTTTCAGTACCCAGGCTATGCAGCTGCCACTGTTGGGCCCTTAACCTTGTCCACTCCCCAGGTGCCACAGCGATGGCTACCCACAGCTTTGGGCACAAGTGCACTGTCCACTGGGTGTGTTTTGCTCGCTTGTGTGAATCTATCAGCTCATATTGCTCATGGATACTCAAACTTACCTGGAGAAAACAGTGTTTAGAGCCACTCCTAAAAGACATGCTTTACACATGCATTTCTAGACAAGCAAGCGTCCTGCCCGCTTCTCCAGAGTTACATAGTACAGTTGCTGGCTTGCCGAGCCCAGAGTGACCCTGACACTGAATACAGACGCTGTGCTCCCTGTTACAGTCAGTGGAGCATCAACATGATTCTGAAGCTCATATAGAGTTTACAGCCACGAACACACAATTTACACATTACTGCCCACATCAGTTTTGTAAGGAGGCTCCAAAACTATTTTTGTAAAGTCACGAAACTAGAAGTACCTCCTAAAACCAGCTGCAGAAACCAGTCTCAGTCTAGTGGATCTAGCTGATATCTTTAGTCAAATCACATGCTATAAACACCTGTGAAGACCACAGCTGGCTTATTTTTTTACTTCTATCAAAGGAAAATAAATATGTATGTTTCATTCTGATGTGTTAAGTGTACTACCATCAACAGGCACATGGTGGCACTCAAGTAACAGCAGCTGAGCTTTCCTCTCTTATTGCTGACCTGCAGTGAAGTCCTCATTTCCAAAATTCTGTGATTGTACAGATAACTACTTTAATTATGTAATAGAGGCTTGGATTTGACAGATGACCCTAACTTTTCTGATCATTTTGTTTCAGATGTTTTGGCATGTTGCTCAGTCCTGGACAGAAGGTTCGGAATAGTGATATGCACCTCTTAGACATGGTGAGAAACCTCCCAGATTTCTGCCATCAGTTCTCTATGATGACTGTCTGGTCACATGAAACAGTACGATTTATAAAACAATGTGTGTATATATACACATACCCATTTGTAAAATGTTTCTATGCACATAAAATATAAATAGAAAATAGAACTTTATTAGCCCCCTTTCCTCATCTGTTGTCTCCTAATTTACTTTATTACGTATTCAAATCAAAATCTAATCCAGTCAGTACATACAACTGTTCAATAACATAAGTTAATAATTATTGTATAAATATTGCACTGATTGCCTCTTATTTTCTAATGCTGCAACACTGTTTTTAATGTCATTCCTCGTCTGCTATTTATAGGTCCAAGACATGGAAATAAAGTATTTTTATTATTCATTAGGATCATATTTTTACATACTTCCCTTGAGCAACTTTGGCACAGGAGGCTAGCACATTCAGAAGCAAAACAATTAGCAGTGTAGTTTAATGAGCTACAGTTGTATTCTCTGGGATTAATGAGGGGAGAAAATGCAGCCTTTCCCTCTTATAAATCAATATGAAAGAATGAAATTACAAAACTCTGCGTCTATTTCAGGCTTCACTGCTCGTTACAGCTCAACATATCTCTTACTGCTGAAGGAATGGTTCGGTGGAAAATCAAATTGAAAAGCAAATTGACACAATTTTCCACTTACCCAAGATGTAATTGATCAGCCAAGGCATGTGTGGTGCCCAAATTGAGCTTCTTGACTTTAGTGCTGGAGTTATGGGGCCAGTGTAGCTAACAAACACTAGAAAGCCACGGTCACTCAAATCATATCTGTGAATACATGCCCATACACTCACTATGCCCACACACTCACTCACTATACACTCACTATGCCCACACACTCACACACTCTACACTCACTATGCCCACACACTCACTCACTATACACTCACTATGCCCACACACTCACTCACTATACACTCACTATACCCACACACTCACTCACTATACACTCACTATGCCCACACACTCACTCACTATACACTCACTATGCTCACACACTCACTCACTATACACTCACTATGCCCACACACTCACACACTCTACACTCACTATGCCCACACACTCACTCACTATACACTCACTATGCCCACACACTCACTCACTATACACTCACTATACCCACACACTCACTCACTATACACTCACTATGCCCACACACTCACTCACTATACACTCACTATGCTCACACACTCACTCACTATACACTCACTATGCTCACACACTCACTCACTATACACTCACTATGCCCACACACTCACACACTCTACACTCACTATGCCCACACACTCACTCACTATACACTCACTATGCCCACACACTCACTCACTATACACTCACTATGCTCACACACTCACTCACTATACACTCACTATGCCCACACACTCACTCACTATACACTCACTATGCCCACACACTCACTCACTATACACTCACTATGCCCACACACTCACTCACTCTACACTCACTATACCCACACACACACTCACTATACACTCACCATGCCCACACACTCACTCTCTATACACTCACCATGCCCACACACTCACTCTCTATACACTCACTATGCCCACACACTCACTCACTATACACTCACTATGCCCACACACTCACTCACTATACACTCACTATACCCACACACTCACTCACTATACACTCACTATGCCCACACACTCACTCACTATACACTCACTATGCCCACACACTCACTCACTCTACACTCACCATACCCACACACACACTCACTATACACTCACCATGCCCACACACTCACTCTCTATACACTCACCATGCCCACACACTCACTCTCTATACACTCACTATGCTCACACACTCACTCACTCTACACTCACTATGCTCACACACTCACTCACTATACACTCACTATGCCCACACACTCACTCACTATACACTCACTATGCTCACACACTCACTCACTATACACTCACTATGCTCACACACTCACTCACTATACACTCACTATGCCCACACACTCACTCACTATACACTCACTATGCCCACACACTCACTCACTCACTCTACACTCACTATGCCCACACACTCACTCACTATACACTCACTATACCCACACACTCACTCACTATACACTCACTATGCTCACACTCACTCACTATACACTCACTATGCCCACACACTCACTCACTATACACTCACTATGCCCACACACTCACTCACTATACACTCACTATGCCCACACACTCACTCACTATACACTCACTATGCCCACACACTCACTCACTATACACTCACTATACCCACACACTCACACACTCTACACTCACCATGCCCACACACTCACTCTCTATACACTCACCATGCCCACACACTCACTCACTCTACACTCACTATGCCCACACGCTCACTATACACTCACTATACACTCACTATGATCACACGCTCACTATACATTCACTATACCCACACTCTCACTATGCCCACACACTCACTATACACTCACTATACACTCACTATGCCCACACACTCACTCTCTATACACTCACTATACCCACACACTCACACACTCTACACTCACCATGCCCACACACTCACTCTCTATACACTCACTATGCCCACACACTCACTCTCTATACACTCACTATGCCCACACACTCACTCACTCTACACTCACTATGCCCACACACTCACTATACACTCACTATACACTCACTATGCCCACACACTCACTCTCTATACACTCACTATACCCACACACTCACACACTCTACACTCACCATGCCCACACACTCACTCTCTATACACTCACTATGCCCACACACTCACTCTCTATACACTCACTATGCCCACACACTCACTCACTCTACACTCACTATGCCCACACGCTCACTATACACTCACTATACACTCACTATGATCACACGCTCACTATACATTCACTATACCCACACTCTCACTATGCCCACACACTCACTATACACTCACTATACACTCACTATGCCCACACGCTCACTATACACTCACTATACGCTCACTATGCCCACACACTCACGATGCCCACACGCTCACTATACACTCAATATACACTCACGATGCCCACACGCTCACTATACACTCAATATACACTCACTATGCCCACACGCTCACTATACACTCAATATACACTCACTATGCCCACACGTTCACTATACATTTAATATACACTCACTATGCCCACACGCTCACTATACACTCAATATACACTCACTATGCCCACACGTTCACTATGCCCACACGCTCTCTATACACTCACTATACACTCCCTATGCCCACATTCTCACTATACACTCACTATGCCCACACGCTTACTATGCCCACATTCTCAGTATACGCTCACGATGCCCACACGCTCACGATGCCCACACACTCACTATGCCCACATTCTCACTATACACTCACTATACACTCACGATGCCCACACGCTCACTATACACTCAATATACATTCACTATGCCCACACGCTCACTATACATTCACTATGCCCACACGCTCACTATACATTCACTATGCCCACACGCTCACTATACACTCAATATACACTCACTATGCCCACAAGCTTACTATGCCCACATTCTCACTATACACTCACTATGCCCACACGCTCACTATACACTCAATATACACTCAGTATGCCCACACGCTCACTATACACTTACTATACACTCACTATGCCCACACGCTCACTATACACTTACTATACACTCACTATGCCCACACGCTCACTATACACTTACTATACACTCACTATGCCCACACGCTCAATAGGCCCACATTCTCACTATATACTCACTATGCCCACACGCTCACTATACACTCACTATACACTCCCTATGCCCACATTCTCACTATACACTCACTATGTCCACACGCTTACTATGCCCACATTCTCACTATACACTCACTATGCCCACACACTCACTATACATTTACTATGCCCACACCCTCACTATACGCTCACTACGCCCACACGCTCACTATACACTCAATATACACTCACTATGCCCACACGTTCACTATACACTCACTATACACTCACTATGCCCACACGCTCACTATACACTCACTATGTCCACACGCTCACTATACACTCACTATGTCCACACGCTCACTATGCCCACATTCTCACTATACACTCCCTATGCCCACATTCTCACTATACACTCACTATGCCCACACACTCACTATGCCCACACGCTCACTATACACTCCCTATGCCCACACGCTCACTATACGCTCACTACGCCCACACGCTCACTATACACGCAATATACACTCACTATGCCCACACGTTCACTATACACTCACTATACACTCACTATGCCCACACGCTCACTATACACTCACTATGCCCACACGCTCACTATACACTCACTATGTCCACACGCTCACTATGCCCACATTCTCACTATACACTCCCTATGCCCACATTCTCACTATACACTCCCTATGCCCACATTCTCACTATACACTCACTATGCCCACACGCTCACTATACACTCACTATGCCCTTTAAAACACTGGTCACAACTGTTTTAGCTATTTAGTGTTGTTCCAGCCTCCTGTTTGCATACACACATGAGCACTATGATTTAATTTTTCCCACTAAAGGCATATATTTGTAAAAGTGTATGAACATTATGAATGTGATGTAGGGTGCATATGCCTACACCTTTTATATATTGTTTTAATAGTCCATAGTAAATCATACTGTGCACTAAAGGTCTTAATTAAGACCTGGGTGCAGTTTGAGCTAGTTGAGAGAAGTGTTTATGTAAATTATTTGGCTGACAATTCTAGTGTCTTGGCTGATCAACTGGTGGAAAATTCAAAGCCAAAGCATTCATTTAAAGCCCCAGTTAGGAAAATACTGAGGTCAGAGTCACCTGGAAGATGAGTAACTATCTTGCTGTCAACAAATACAAAAGTAAAGCAGAAGGTATAGAACGTATAAAGCACAGCTGAAGGAAATACTCTGTTCTTTATATTTCACTCATTGTTAAACGGAGCGCTGTAATTGGTTTACTTTATCAGAGTTAAGCTTGGCGAGGTTTGTGCTAAACCCCTGACGGGTGGCTGTGATTATTGTTGCATGTAGGAGTCCATGGGGAAGAGCGCAGATGGGAAGGCCTACGTGATCACTGGAACGTGGAACCCTAATACACCTGCTTTTCAAGCACTTAATGAGGACACACCAAAAGGTGAGATTCCACACACTGTTGGCCGTTTATAAAGACATTAGTGGGCAATAGTGTGCTTATATTTCCTGACTTAAAGGGGTCATCATGAGAGATGTCCTTTATTTTATTTTATTTTTTTCCTCTTAGGCCTGCTTGTAGAATTACCTCTGTTCTGACTGGCTGAGCTGTGTTGTAGCTCACTCAGAAAGTAGTTCAGGTTGACTCACTCCCTATTTGGCTTAAATGGACATTGGGGGACGTACTCTCTATTCTCTATTCTGAGAGAATGTATTATGAATAATATAAATGTTGCATGTTGTTGCATTACATGACTGGACATTGTTCAGAAAAATGACCCAAGACATACCTGTGGAACTAAAACCACTTAATAACACCAATAGAAATACCTAAATGGACAAGAGTATTGGGACATTGGGACTGCCTATTCATCGCTTATTCTGAAATCAAGAATATTAAAAAATGATAAACCTGCTTTTGTTGGAGTAACTGTATCTCTGCTGTCCAGGGAAGAAGGCTTTTTACTAGATTTTGGAGGGACATTGCTGTGAGGATTTGATTGTATTCAGCGACAAGAGTGAGGTCAGGATGTTGGATGATGATCACCACCTCACCTCATCATCCCCAACTCCCCACCTCATCACATCCAAAAGTACTGGATGGAGCTCCTCCACCATCATTCCAGAGAACACAGCTCCTCCACTGCTCCACAGCTCATTGCTGGGGGGCTTTATACCCCTCTATAGCCCACGCGTGACATTAGGCAGCATGGTGCCAATAGGGTCATGTTTATTATCTGCTGCAGAGAGTCCTATTCTATTGGCAGTACTTCTCTACAGGGACAAGACAAGCTGTGTCAGCAATGGGTGCTACTTAAAGTAATCATTAGAAGAGGTGTCCACAAACACCTCAAAAAAAAAAAAAAAAAAAAAAAAAAAAAAAAAAAAAAAAAAAATATATATATATATATATATATATATATATATATATATATATATATATATATATATATATATATATGATTTAATTTATTTATTTCTTAATCCTTTCCTTTTTTTCCAGACAAGCAGGTGTATCTCACCGTGGCGGTGGACCTGGTGGTGACTGAGGTGGTCGAGCCGGTTCGGTTCCTCCTGGAGGCGCTGGCCAGGGTGTATCCAGCCAATGAGAGGTTCTGGTACTTCAGCAGAAAAACCTTTTCTGAGACATTTTACCTCCAGCTCAAACAGGTACGATATTACTATATCCAACCTTTTTACAAACATTTCTCTCACATCAGAGTCTCAGACGTTAGTAAAGTGCTTTTTTAAAAGCCTGTTTGCACCTGTGTGCAGTAAAGCTCAGTCTAAATAAATGTATGTATGTCTATATGTGTGTGATAGGGGTTAAATGGTAAGAATATTGTATCATATAATCTTATATCAGGATCTATAAATACAGTACATGATGTTTATTGTGATTTGTGACACACAGTCAGAATGCACCAGTAGGGGGAGATTTTCAAGCATGGTATTATAATGTTAATATAATAATAATAATAATAATAATAATAATAATCCATCCAAATAAACATGACTGATTGTGCTTTTTCCAATGAAACAATATGCTAATACTTCACAATAAGCACATTTCTTGTGATACAGTGAAATATTGTCGTGTTGTCAACCTCTAATGTGTGTGTGTGTGTCTGTATATATTTTACACAACATATATGTAATATAGTTTTTGTTGGCTGATACGGTCTAAATGCAGTATCATTATACTCCAATATGTAATATTTCATATGGAGCATTTGTATTGGTCCATTTATCATTACATTTTACCCAATAGAACAATTGCCAGATTCAGATGACAAAAATGGAAAAACAAGGTTGATAAGTATATTGTTTAGTATAATATTTAAATACAGTATATTTTTCTTTTCTTAAGGACACAATAAGGCATCTGTTACACCACCCATACCTCCAGCGTGTTGGTGTTTCCAGTGTAACTGGGTCTGTTGTTATCCATTGATGACTTTTTGTAAGTGTAGTAGAAAATGCGACTCTTAGGTGCAGAAAGGAGTCTTTGTTAATGGCGACTGGGAGCTCTAACTGGGCTCCTGGAAAGCTGTGAAGCAGCAAATGGAAGCTTTGTATTATTGGGGGCTTAATGAGTGGCCTGGCTCTCATTATCATGCTGAAGTAATTAGGGCCTGCTGCCCGCATCTTCGGCTGATTGCCTTCGTAGTTATTTCATTGCTGAGTGGAAGAATGCCTGGGCTGTAGTTAAAAGCTAATTAAAAGATAATATTATGGTGTTAGCACAAGACCTAACCCAGCCTTCTTCATTATTTTATTATTATGTATTTGTTGGCACCGTTGATTAGGTGTAAAGGATTTGGTGAGGAGTTATTATTTGTGCTAAATGCTGTTTTCTGCCTGAGGTGCATTTCTGCTTGGGAATTAAACTGAAGTGGCATTTGGCTTTTGTTTCCATTAAAAGTGTGAAGTGTAGTCGAGTACGGCGGTATCAGCAGCGATGTAAGCCGATTTCAGGGGGTGCGAAGAAGGCAGGGGTAGGAATGACCTCTGAGGAGGAGAGCGAAAGAGATGCACGTAATCTGCCGCTCTGATTGCGCCAGGCTCCCTGTGAACCCCATTACCAGATGAGCTCCCCAGGAGTGGCCGCTCGGCGAGAGGGCTTTTTCTCACTCACTGCTCCTTTTAATTTCCTCCTGTACGCGTAATTATATTTTTTGCTGCTTCCCCTGCGGCGGCGGCAGAGGTGAAGCTAACTTTGGGATGGCGAGTGCTCTTGAAAAGGCACCGTAGATCGGCGGTGTGCAGCTTTTATACCCGACTCTGACCCGTTATTGATGGGGCCATGTCTGTCCTACAGCCCTGTTTTCATTGAGGATGTGTCCCGTGAGGACAGTATAAGCAGGTTTTCTCAGAGTGTGCTGCTCGATACGGTCTAAATGCAGGGTCATGATACTCCAACACTTGAGGATGAGGTAGATTTTTCCTTAAAGCCTCTGTACAGAACTGGGTATCTTGCAGGTGTAGTTGTATGGCCATATCTACTAGATGCGTGTGTATGTGTATGCATGCATGTGTGTGCCCTTGTTTGCCTTGTGTGTGTCTGTATTTATGTTTACTGTGTGTGTGTGTGTGTGTGTGTGTGTGTGTGTGTGTGTGTGTGTGTGTGTGTGTGTGTGTGTTTTATAGGGCATTGAGAAGGGCAGCCAGGGAGATGTCATGTTTGAGGTGGTGAGCCTCCAGAGGCACTCTGAGCGGGACGGAGGAGCACGAGGCCGCCTGCAGTCCCCCACTGAGGAAGAAGAGCAGGAGGAAGGTATGGCAACCCCTTCACCTGTCTCTGCAAGCACCCTGCAGAAGTGCTTTACCTTGCTGTGTGTCCTGATGTGTTCTTAGCCATTTTACCACCTTCTCCTGCAGTCTCTGTTTGGAAGAGAGCTCCTCAGGTAAAATAACTGGTATGCTGGACCCCCCCCCCACCACCACCCTTACCCCCCCCACATGCACTTTCGCTGAGATAAAGTAATTGCACGTCCATATGTGAGTTGATTGAAGAATGTACCCCCTTTCGCCGATCCCGCAAAGCTTTGTGGTGTTCAATTTACAAGAAAAATGGCCGTGTCTCTAGGCTTATTTAGATTGCCTTTTGAGACTGTGAGAGCAGGCAGGGGGAAAGGGAACAGATTGCCTTTGCAGAACTAGCTGTAGCAAGAACATTTGTTAATTTTTTTTATTCAGTGGCAGCATTTCAAGTAAGTGAGATCATCAGTCCAGATTTTTTTCCCACAGAATCTCACCAGTAGCGAACACATTTGCTCTCTTTGCATTTTCTCCCTTGTGTTTTGGCAACTGCGAATAAAGTGTGAGCATTAATTTAGTCAGTGCTGGCTTTCAGATCCTGAAAATACACCAGCAGTCTGTTACTGCGTGTTTTTCAGTGCGTAATGTTTTGTTGTTGTTGTTTTTTTTTTTGTTTTTTTTTTTAATACAGCGTGTGATTCTAGACATTCCCAGTGTGGCTCTCACATTCCCAGTGTGGCTTTAATAATTAAAAATAATTTTAGAATTTTTATGTTGGTCTAGAATGCTTATAAACATTTCAGTGGG
This sequence comes from Salminus brasiliensis, assembly GCF_030463535.1. Classification (NCBI taxonomy): domain Eukaryota; kingdom Metazoa; phylum Chordata; class Actinopteri; order Characiformes; family Bryconidae; genus Salminus; species Salminus brasiliensis. Next base: position 1,245,350 of record NC_132894.1, on the reverse strand, counting down.
TTTCTAAAATGTCTAGTTTTTGAATTTCCAGTGTGCGTCTGGACATTTCCGTTGGCTCTAGAAATGTCATGTTTGTGCTAGAATTCATGTGTGTTTTTAGAATCTCCAAGTATCTCAGGCTTCGCTCTCACAGTGGATCCAGAATTTCTAGTCTGGCTTGAGTTGGTTCTAGAATAAGCGGCCCTGATGAGAGGAAGAGAGGATGTTGGAGCAGGCTTCGCTCTCACAGTGGACGGGATGCAGCTTTAGCTGTCCTTTAAAGATGTGAAAGCCGATGTGCTTTCAAGCCAGAGCCCTTTACACTGACCACTTCCAATCTGGTTAAGTGGTATTGGCTGGTTGAATAGCCTTTCATTTTGCTACCTACTGCTGACCGACTCTCCGCACGCTTGGACCCTGTGCAGAACTGCAGAGTATACTTGCTTAACAGTAGTTCTGAACCTGAACCTATCATGTGAAACTAAAGGCCATCAATGATTTAGACTTTTTAAGATCTGATTATGTAATCATGAGAAAGATCAAGGTCTTCTTTTAGAAAGCATAAATAATGACTCCGGTTCTTATTGTGATGACAAAGCAGAACACTGTCATCCAGAGCATCCCATGTCAGTGGCAATGTGGGACAGATTTCCATTGCAAAAGCTCTGCATTTTCCCCTCGACAAGCCCTGTAATGTACTTCATGTTCAGTATTTGAGGCTCTTCAGAAGGCAGTGGAGTGTAGGTAGGTGGGTCATGTTATTAGTATGCTAATTTGCACTGCAGGTTTTAAAGTCTGACCCTCTAGAAAAATTGCCCTTTGAAACCTCAGTGGGATTTTTTTCTTGCATTTAACTGAACGTGGGAACCTTTCTGTAGGACAAAAAAGAGAAAGCTTTGTACACATACAGTCATGTGAGAAAGTAGGACACCCCATGAAAACCTTTGTCCTTTTTAATACATTCAAACATCTGGACATTTGATCTGCATGTGATCAATACTGAGAGACTGAGGTAATCTAAATTACACAACTGAAGAAACGTATTTAACTGTGATTGGTCCTTATCATTGCATTGTTTGCTCTGAGACCTCCGCCTGACTGTGATTGGTCCTTATCATTGCATTGTTTTCTCTAAGTCCTCCCCCTGATTGTGATTGGTCATTATTATCGCATTGTTTGTTCTGAGACCTCCCCCTGACTGTGATTGGTTCTTATTATCGCATTGTTTGTTCTGAGACCCTCTGAGACCAGTATAAAAAAAAGACACTCTTCCCTTTGGAGGGACTCCCCTCCCCAACTGGCTCTCCATTCTGAGCTGTTTGTTTTTTTGTAAGGGAGATGGAAAAGAAGATTCATCCACCCACACCTGCCATTGAGCTGCTTTCTCACCTTTAGACATAAGCAGCTCTCAAGGCCTCTCACGCTCCCTTTTCCTCCCTCCCCACCTCCGCCCCGTGTAGTGCAGGACCTTGTGGTGTTAAAGCTGGAGAGCAATCCCTTTAAATGCATTTCTAAAGCGCCTGCTCTGATCAGTCCCCTCACTCAGGGGTTCTTGTGAATAGGATGCAGCCGTGTCAGACTACTTTGCTGAAGGTCATAAAGATTGTTAATGGGCTCACAAATAAAGCCCTCGGTCCAGTGACCTGTGCACCCATTTCTTTTGTGCTGCTCTGTATCAGGTTTCAACCCTTTCACTACATTGGTCTTTATGCAATATGTCCAAATGTTTGTGGACACCCCTTCTAATGAATGCATTCTTGACTGTCTGGAGCAGATCAACATCATGACCCTATTGGCTCCATGCTGCCTAATAATGCCAGGCGTGGGCTAGAGGGGTATAAAGCCCCCCAGCATTGAGGAGCTGTGGAGCAGTGGAAGAACTGTGTTCTCTGGAATGATGGTGGTGGAGGAGCTCCATCCAGTACTTTTGGATGGATGAGTTGGGGATGATGAGGTGGGGTGGCGATGATCATCATCCAGCAGTTACCCCAACAGAAGCAGGAGCAACTGAGGGAAAGGTGTTGGATTTATATTTTGTCAATCAGTACTCAAATACTTGCCCATGGAGCAGAGGGGGTTAAAGGCCTTGCTCAAGGGTGGCAACTTGCTGAGCCCGGGTATCAAACCCACAACCTTTTCATCAGTTGCCTGGTGCTCTTACCGCTGAGCCACCTCTGCCCTAAGCCGGCCACACCTCTTTTTGAACCATTGCCAGGTCCCTGGCACGCTTGGAGGAAAGCAAGCTAGCTCTGCCGCGCAGACGCTGTTAACAGATGCTTTTAGAGCGCCATCTACCCACCCGGAGAGAGCATGACCGATTGTGCTCTCTCAGACTCTGGCTGCTGATGGCATCGCTTTTGGCTCTGTATTCAAACTCTCAACCTCCAGCCATAAGCGTATTAGACTGCTCAGCCACTCTGAGCTCGTTATGGCAATAGTTTAAATAACTCTTCTGGCATCTTCATTTTTAAAAGTTTAAGTTTGGATCATATTTGGGTTTAATGGTCATTGAGAATCTTTTTAAACGCCTCTGCATCTCTCTCTCGATCTCTAGATCTCTCGCTCTGCACACATGCTCTCAGGTTGTGAGTGTGTATTAGTCAGTCTCTGGGCCAGGGCTCACTGGAGGTCCAGAGCCCTGACTGTGCTGAAAATGAGAGCTGAGTGCTCAGCCTAGAGCTGTGGATCTTAGCACCCACTCACACAGACTGCAGCTACAATGCTCACGGTCACACTGGCCTCGAAGGGACCTACGAAGTACTGTGTTATCTGTCTGGGGAAATGGGGTAGGGGCACCACATTACAGAGCTAGATCAGCTTTGATCTGATGAGGATGAGGAGTGGGTGATGTGATGATGTAATATCGCTATCACTGGGAATGCACAATCATTTCAGAATTGGTAGATTGGAGGATAATGTTGTAAAAATGATTAAGGTGGAGAATGTAATTCACTTCAGTGAAGACCAGTCATGCTTCTAGGTCCTCCCTCGTGGCACCAGTGCATTTTTCAAGCTGAGAGATGCCCTCTTCACTAATGTTACGTGCCGAGCCTGGAATGGCTACATAATGTGGCTTTATCATCATCGAACACAAATACATCAAAATTCAGCCTTTAAATCATCATTAAATCACATTTAAACCACCCATACCAGCGAACGCTCACTCACACTCACACACTGAATGCTGGTCCTTGGGCGCAAACGTCTGACCTACTGTCCCAAGCCCTCTTATGTAACCTTCAGGCCACGGTTACTCCTCGTGATTGGCATTGGACAGATGTTTACTTCAAAAAAGTAATTGAAAGATCTGGTCTGTGGTTGTGGGAAAGAAGGGCTGAGATGGGGTAGAGAAGGGCAGTGTGCGATGGAAGGTGGAGCATGGTGGTCAGGGTAGGCTGTTTTGTACATCTGCTGTTGGTACAGTGGTAATGAGGTTATGAGTAAAATCCTGTGAAGTCAGCCTGGAGGTTTTTGGGTCTGGGACGGCAGACTTCACTATTGAGCCTTCTGGAGGCGTAGTGGGCTTAATTTAGCGAATCACTAACACCTGATGACCCCTGTGAAGAACTCGCGATGTGGAGGGTGATTAGAGTATGGGTGTAGGGGGTGGGTGCAGGTGCTGGTGCAGGTGCAGGATCTTGTCCTCTTCCTGTAATATTTTACCTCAACCAGCTAAATGTTCAACGAGAGATGATAATGGAGATGTTGCACCACCTCTGATCCGTGAACAGCCACAGCAGCACAGGAGGATGAGAGATAATAAATGAGCTTAATTCAGCGAAATACTGACGAAGGGAGGGGCCTACCTGATAGAGCTAGCTCTGTAGTGGGTGATTAGAACATGGGTGAAGGGAATGGTCTGAGCACCATGTGTATCCTAGTTGTTAGGTGCAGGATTTTGTCATATTCCTGTGTTATTTAATTATTTCTCTTGATGACACATCTTTTGTATTCTGAAAGAACAAAGCGTCCTCCATCCCAGAGTATCCTCAGTTGTCGCTTTTTGAGGGTTTTATGGGCATCATTAGTATCTAAATAACACTGTTTAACTGCATGTGTTTGTTATAAAGAGATATTAGTAAGTGTTATTCTATAATAACTACTTACTACTATTTTAAGTGCCTTTATTATCCTGCTCTCTTGTTTAATTTTGCTGCTGCTGATCTATCTATATATCTATCTATCTATCTATATAGTTTTATAAGTAAGTTTTATAATATAGTATTTCTATCTATTTGTAAAACACTTTGAATAACCTTGTGCCTAAATAGTGCTCATAGTGCCATATGTGTATATACGTGAAACTGTCTAAACTGTCTGCTGTTGAATCTGGAGTCCATACACATTGTAATTGATCCTGCTTAATTGGATGTAGTGATGTGATGTGCATGAAAGTACATATTTTTTGTGTGTGTGAACTCCTATCAAACCTGATGAGGAAATAACAGTGTTGTGGTGCACATTGTGTAAATGCTTTCAGATATTGAGATATTATTGCTTGCCTAAATTTGATCAAACAGAATGTACTAATCCCCTTTCCCATCCCTCTCTACTCACAGATAGTGACAGTGAAATCTCCAGTGGGACCGGAGACGTGTCTAAAGACTGCCCTGAGAAGATTCTGGAGTCCTGGGGTGGAATCCTTAACAGATGGTAAGTGAGGACAGCCTTACACCAACTGTTTACATGATTAATCCCAAGTTAGTGTTAGTCTTGGCTTGGGTTGGCTGTTAGAAAGGTTCAGGTAACTGCAGAAATAAAGGACCTACTAGAGCGTACGGAGGTGTCAGCTTAAGAGAAGCCTGGGTACCTTTCACAGATCTTCTTAAATGCTGCTGGGCTGTTTGCTCAAACACCATTCCACTGAGCTTCCCAGCATTTGGTGGTGTGTTGATATTGATGTGTAACTCAAAGCTGGACAGTTTGAACAGCTTAGAGAATTCAGGAACCACAATGCTGTTACCTATGAACTAGAAGGCTCCGTGCTAGCATTGCTATTCAGTTCATTATGTACTCAATTCCAGTTCAGCTGCAGATCTTTTTTTCCTCTCAGCCTCTTCAACAATGCAGTTTAGACCATACAAAAGCAAACACTCGACATGGCCTGGAAAGATAAAGCCAGAATTTAATTACCCCATTCCTTTTATTATTGGGTACAGAGGTGTTTAACATAGAGTTATAAGCTGAATTCTGTCATTCTGACACCCTCATTAAAGACATTGATTGGTCCTATAAATTGCAAATATTTAAAATGATATTGTGAACCTTCTTCTCTCAAAGCAGTTTATCCATCGTTGCTATCGTTACTGACATCTACAGTAAATAAAAAGAGTGTAATTTAATGAGCATTATTTGCCTGTTTAGCAAAAATCATTTAAAGTCAGCCTGAAATTAAAATAGTACTTTGTTTAACTTCGTTAGCCTCCTTAATCATGTTAAGCACAATCCAATAGATAATGGCATTCTTTGAGCACGTCTGAACACTTCTGATATTTGTCTGGCGTAGGTGATCACAAGGGGGTGGGTGCAACTACATTAACCAATAATATCACAGTGTGGGTTCTCTCCATCTACCACCTACCTGTCATCAAGCACCAACACCAGTCGTTACCCTCACTGGCAGCCGTTTGTGCCGGCTCAAATACATACAATCCAGCTCCTGGAATGAAAGCCCTCTTCTTCTCCTTCTTCTCCTCCATCAGTAACCCCCCCCCCCCCCCCCACACACACACACACAGCCCCCACACACACATCCACCATAAAGGTCAGTGTGGTATTGAAGCCGGCAGGTTCTCATCCTCAGTTGACTGCAGATCAGCGTCCGGCTAGAATTTTGATGAGCTGTCAATAAATAAAAATGCTTGTTTTGAAATGCCTGTCTTTCACTGTCCAATCAAATCCTGTTTCACTTGGAAATGCCTACAAAGGGAGTACAAACACAGTTCTTTATGGAACCAAAATGGGTTCTTCTATAGCATCTCTCAAAGAACTGTTTGTAGCACCTTTATTTTTAAGAGTGTTTCACAATTATGACAATCTATTTTAACCCAAAATCACACCAGCGATACAAGCCGTAACAAAAAGCTGACTCGAGATCTCTGCAATGCAGTTTTTACTAGTAGAAATTCTCATTTCAGATATTAGCTATGAAACGTTTACTAGTAATAATTTCAGATCTGTAGATGTATTAAGCCATACTCACAGTCACATAAGCAGGATGACATAGCGTTGATGCAATTGTGACTAGTCCTATTTTACCATTGACCATATGATTTACATAGAATTTCACTCTCTGATCTATAATTGCATTTTTAGAAGCAGAAACTGTAGTTCCAGATATGTCCACAGGAATTCAGATTATTAAAAACTAATTAAAACACTGCATTAATATTAAGTGTTATTATTTTTAAAACTGCACTTTTAATGCATATTACTGCTGGTCAAAACAGCATTAGAGATATCTTGAATTAGCATTTGTACTAGTTAGAGGACCTGGACGTTTTACTAGTAAGAATTCTAGTACATCTAGTGTAAATCTGGAATAACATTTTTTACATGTAAAGAACATAATTGCTGATATTTGTAACTGGAGTTTTTAGTATTAAAAATGTAATTACAAGTAAGCACATGTGACATGTTATGTAAATCAATGCTAATATATAAATAGTCAAAATGACATTAAGGATTTGTGGTCCTGGTAATAAAACTAGTCAGAATGGCTTTGCAGTTCTGTAGCTCTCTGATATTATTACCAGTAAAAATTCTGAATTATTTTGATTTCTGAAATGAGAGTTTCTACTAATAGAAATTGCATTACAGAGGACCGTTCAATTTGAATCTTTGTACTAGTAAACAATGAGGCTAAATTGGCTCGCAGTGTTTTTAATAACTTTTTTTGATGAGTCAAACTAATAATTGGAAAAAAAATATTTCCTTAATCCAAATAGACAACATACATCTTAAAAAAAAAAAAAAAGAAGGAAGGTATTGGTCAGTAGAATCTCTACATCGCGGCAAATGGTGTACACCCACAGTTCCTACCTAGTTCTCAGTGTGACTACCAGGCATTTTGACCATTTTGTCTTCGCTCTGACCACTGTCACTGTGACTGTGAACAAAGCTTTTAGCTGCAGCCACCCCTGGATTCTCGGCAGAAGCCCGCACCTCAGAGTGACAGCCCTGGAAAAGAACCCGTGGAGCTCGTGCTAAAAGGGGTTTCCCTAGAAACCAGTCCATTCGCTGTCAGCACCTTGACAACAATGTGGACCTTATGGAGAATGTGCTCTAAACAAAACGGCATCTCTGGAGAGACTGGAGTCTCATCGCAGCACCTCTATCTGTGAGATAGAAGGGAGCCAGTTGTGGAGCATCCTACTAAACTATAGTGAGCCTGTGCACAGACTGGACAAGACGACATACATTACATGGACAAAAGTATTGGGACACCTGCACATTCATTGTTTCTTGTGCAATCAAGGGTATTAAAAAGAGCTGATCCTGCTTTTGTTGGATGTTGGAGGAGCATTTCTGTGAGAATTTAATTGCAATCAGTGACGAGAGCTTTAGTTAGGTCAGGATGTTGGATGATTATCACCACCTCACCTCATCATCCTCAACTCCCCAACTCATCCCATTCAAAAGTACTGGATGGAGCTCCACCACCATCATTCCAGAGAACACAGTTCTTCCACTGCTACACAGCTCCTCAATGCTGGCGGGCTTTATACCCCTCTAGCCCACGCCTGGCATTAGACAGAATGATGCCAATGGTCTTATAGTGGATCTAAAGAAATGTCTATCATGTGTTCTTGTGAGCTGTTGATTATGTATCAGTAGCTAGATCTTAATGCCATTTTAGCTGAGAACTAATTGCCAAATAAATAATAACCATCAACAATTTAATTTTCTTGTCTACAGATTGGCTGGTTATCTGTCTTCCGTCCAAGCCATTGATTTTTAGATTCTTATCGATTCCTAGTAGCTCTTAACTGACTATAAACACAGCTCAGATCAGCAAACATTCCCCACCGCTGCCCTCCAAACATGTTAAAGCACCAGGCGGGCACTTTCTTGTTTGCCAGAGACCCATTATGTGCCTCAGTGAATGCATTTTCACCTTTCTCTTATTTACTAATAATCTGCACCCAATTCCACTTCCTTTTCTTGTGTACACACTGTGACTGTGAATGCTAATATCTGTGGAAAACAATTGCGATCACATTAGATAATTGAAATCAGCTCATGTAATAACTGTGACAGACCTTGTTTTGTAGCTCAATGCCAAGTAAATCCTAATCTAATCTGACCCCCAGTGTCAGTTATAGCCAGTTTCCGTTGTCGTGGGTCTATTTTTGTAGCAGTAGCCTGGGAAGGCAGCGGTTTGACCATGCATACGATGCACACAGCGCCCACCATAGCATGCTTTAAGCTGCTGATGTTGTGGAGCAGTTCAGCATGCACACACGCAAAGTGCCTGAACTGTCCCAGAGCCTTAGCGTGATTACTCTGGGGTCCTAACCTGGCATGTTTCTAAACACACACTGCTATGATTTGCAGCGTAGCACTTAGCCTATTATATTATACAAGTGTGTTTACTGTTGAACAGGCACTAAGTATTTAGAAGGCTCTTAAAGCAGCCTGGTGGATATTCTGAGAGCGCTCATGCGATTAGGTGTGTTTGCTTGCTTGTTTGTTTGTTTGTTTACAATTACTTTAATATACAAATATAAGTGGATTTCTTTGCCTATATCGGTGCATGACATCGCTGTCCTCCATGTGGCTGGCAGACATTTGGTTCCCCACTCTGGAGGAATTCACTCACCTGATGATTGGATAAGAGACTCTACCAAATGTTGTAACGATTCATATTTGCATTTAGAAATCCCCGCTGCTTACCTCTGAGCGGCAATGCCACAGTCACTTGGGAGTGTCCTGACTTATTTATGTAGTCTTCTATTAGGTTTAAAATTTGCTTAGACCTGTTCTGGGTCGATTGCAGGTACACTATCGGGACAAAAGTAATGGGACATCTGCTCATTTATTGTTTCTTCTAAAATTAAAGGTTTTAAAAAGAGCTGATCCTGCTTTTAAAGGTAAAGGTGCAGGTATTTGTCACTGTACAGTGTACAGCGAAATGTGTCCTCCGCATTTAACCCATCTGTGGTAGTGAACACACACACACACACACACTAGTGAACTAGGGGCAGTGAGTACACACACACCCAGAGCGGTGTGTGTGCCACCAGAGCCAGAGCCACCACTGCCCCATTTATTGGAGTGACTGTCTCTATTGTCCAGGGTAAAAGCTTTCTACTAGATTTGTGGAGGAGCATTGCTGTGTGGGTTTGATTGTATTCAGTAACAAGTGTGATAGTTAGGTCAGGGTGTTGGATAGATGATCACCACCTCACTTTATCCCAGTGTTGGATGGAGCACCATCCTTTGTATAATGCTTTTTTATACCCCTCTAGCCCACGCCTGGCATTAGGCAGCATGGTGCCAATAGGTTCACCAGTGTTGATCTGCTCCAGAGAGTCCTATTCTATTGGCAGTGCTTCTCTACAGGGTCAGGAAAGCAATATATGCATATATTAATGAATGAACATTTGACAAAATAAATGAATGAACGATCTTATTTGGTAAGAAGCTGGATTGGTCGACTGCGTGCATGTTTTCCTTCTTGCAAAGACGGGCTCTTCTGCTCTGCTTCTGCTGTGTGAAAGTGAAATGAAAGTCGAGGTGTGCTGCAGTGATGCCGTCTGTCTTCTGCCTGTCAGGCACGGGAACCTGTCCGCCCGGCCTAAGGGGCTGTCTGCACTGGTGAGGCCTGGGGTCCCTGAGGCACTTCGGGCTGAAGTCTGGCAGCTCCTATCTGGATGCCAGGACGACCAGTTCCTGCTGGAACGCTACCGCATTCTCATCACTAAGGTAGGAAGAAGACTCCTTCTGTATCTGTCTATCTATCACACGCGCGCTCTCTCTCTCTCTCTGTCTGCATTATAGGGTTGGTTTCAGTTGGGGACAGACAGTGACGTGCATCACCCACTCTATCAAACATTTCAGGACATGGAGTGGAGTGATTTTATAAAATCCAATTAGAACTACACCACTGATATATGAGTATATTTCCATGGTTACTACACCCATTTCTATGGTTACCTTTTGCAGTCTAGAACAGGTACTGAGAAGGCATGCACCATTACTGGCTGAATGAATGAATGGTATTATGGTGAAGATGAAAAGGCAAAGAGATCATACGCACACATACACATCCATACACAGCGGTGAAACGCTTTGATGACTGTCCAGTCTCATAAAAACAAGATGATGATAAGATAAATATAGAGATTAAAATATAATATAAATACACCAATCAGCCATAACATTAGTACAGCTGAAGTGGAAAAACCTTGATTATCTTCATCTACAGTGGCATCCATGCAACAGTCGGTACTTGAAGGTGATAAAGGTGATGAAGCAGGAAAAATGGACAAGCTTAAGAATCGGAGACAAGAACCAGACTGTGATGTTCTAGACGACTGGGTCAGAACATCTTCAGAACACCAGGCAGGTCTTGTAGGGTGTTCCTGTATGCACTGATCAGTATCTATTAAAGTGATCCAAGGAACTGGTGAATCGGCAACAGGGTCATGGGCCCCAAGACTCACTGATGCTCATGGAGGTCCCACCTCACAACTTACTGGACTTAATAGGATTCTGGTACCAAAGGACACCTTCAGAGGTCTTGTGGAGTCCCTGGCTTGAATGGTCAGATCTGTTGTGGCAGCACAAGGGGAACCACTCATTATTAGGCAGGTAGTGCTAATGTCATGGCTGAATCTGTGTATATAGAGATAAGAAATTATTATATATATACATAATAATGTTATTTATTTTAATTATTTGTATTATATTCATTATTATATTTAATTATTATGTATTATTATTATTATTATTATAATTATTATTATAAACCTAATTATTATCCAGGTTGAGGGCCTGGAGAGCCTGCAGGAGGAGATTTGCCTGTAATATTCAAACTATGGGTCAGAAAAGAAGTAGTGAAGTACTGTAAAGAAGCTGTAAGCGATTAGATAAGGGGACAATCCATTCTGTCAGCAGGAAGTTACGGTTTTCTATATTTGCTATCCCAGGAAAACACTCAAATGAGGTGACTTAGTTAGCTATCGATAGTGCTAACTTCTAAAACCCTGTAGTACACCGTTGCTCTGCACACAGCCTGCTGCATCCTTCCAGCTTGCACTTGCTCATCTTTGCTGTTGTAACAAGAGCTTGTGTAATTTCATGTGAATGGCTGTAAGTGTCTGAAGCTTTTAGAGTGGAGCTCATGGGAACGGTCCAAAGAAAACAATGTGCAATTTGTGTTCACATCTCACCGAAAACGATGCAACTGTTTTCCAGCAGTGCTGTGAGCAACGAGCAGCAGAATCTCTTATTGCCTTGTAATGCCGCAACCAATTGAAGCACTTCCATTACGGCTATAGATTCTGGGAGGCAGATTACTCGATAGAGCCCTGGCATTTCTTTGGGCTGTGTTGTATTTGTACGTGTTTGAAAAGCTCAATTTTTTCCCTCATGTTGTTCTTGGAGGTGCGCTGGTTCTCAAGCCAAGTATGGTCACTGGTTGGAATGTTCCCATGCTAAAGACGCTATTGTTGGCTCTGTCAAAAACACAACTCTCTTGACAAAGTAGGAGGCATACCCCGAAAGCCCCATCAATCACACTGTGTGTCCGTCCGTCCGCCTGTCTGATATCCGTCATTAATTTGAGCAGTTTTACTTCAAAAGAAGAAACGACTTGACTGTACACCTGAGGATTTGTGTAGCGCTTTAGTCAAGGTTGGAGGGGTGGTGCTCTGGTTCATTAGGTACGTTTAATCCATCACATTCCTCCATAGCCCAACCCTGAGCTTCTCAATTCTGGTGCTGGAGACCTCAAACAGTGCACATAGTCTCAGCCTCAGACGCTCCACTAACACAGAGGTACACAGACTGTCTAATGTATGTTATTTGCCAATGATCTTTCCACAATTGTATCTGTTATACTCCCAATATCACTCAATATGTGCACAAAAAGTTCACATCATGTGTTTCTCACGGGCGGCACTGCTTTCACAGTCTGCAGTTTCTACCCTTCATGAAAAACCAGCAGTTGCTGGCTGTGCTGCATGTCAGTCAGATGTCTCCTCCTCTCAGATGCCTTCCTGTCAAAGTAGGCGGTCCTTCGATGAGACCCACCAGACTGTCTGGTGACGTTCCAGCACACTTGATTTTAACCATTAGATCACAGTTACCCACTTCATGAGCCAGGTCATGTGTGTTACGCTGGAGAAAGGACAGAAATTAGCAGTATGTGGTGGAAAATGTGAACACCTGAACTCCACCAGAAGGTGGTATGGAGTCTGCGTATTCCCTTTTTGGTCTGACTTTCTTATCTGTTGAGCCCAAAGAACGAAGAACTGCACATTCGAAGAGAAGCTCTGTGCCTCACTGCCAGACAGTATCTGGCACCAGGTAGAAGGTAGCACAAAGGGCTGATATAGCGCATAGGAAGCAGCCAGAGAAGCAATGATAAACAGGACATTCACGTAAATTTTGCTCTCTGCTTGTACGAATTTAATCTGATAAACTTTGAACGGCATTCAGACTCACTGTTTACAGGCTAATAAGTGGGAGGAAATACGGTGTGATTGGCTAATAATGTTACCTGAGGTGAAAACGGACGCTGAGTTTAGACTGACCGCCTTTCTCTTCGGAAATGTTAAGTTAAGCCCAACATAACCATCAGTGGATTTGTGGTTGAATAAGATGTTAACAATAAGATGTTAGTGGTATTATATTATTAATATTTACCATATTCTTTACTTCTTTACTTTATTCTTTACTCTATTTATATAATTTATACATATGTACATATTTTAAATTTTCTTAATTTTTCTTGTTTATCTTGTTTATTTATTCTAATTTATTTTTATTTTATAAAGTGTTTATTTATAGAGTGTTTATTCTTACATGAACGGCTGCAACTGTAACAACTGCAATTTCTCTCCTGGGATCAATACAGTATTTCTGATTCTGATGCATCAGTGTGCTGTAGCCTGCAGCCTCATCTCTAGTCCTGTCACTTTTTTTGGTATGGGGAAGGAGGAATGTCTGTACAGTATTTGAATATTTTGATTGGATTAGTTGATCAGGTGGACGTCTGTAATAAAACTTTACACATTAATATTATCAGAGGAGGAGTGAGTTTCGAGCCTGAAGCTTTTATCTCCGTGTCACACAATCAACAACAGCTGTGTCCAAATGGTCAAAGAGATTCTGGCTGTTATTTCAGTTCCAACGTCTGATTTACTTTTCATTTATTTCACGATTCGGAAAGTGTTTAATATCTACTGGAGGGTCTTACTGCTCAGAGACTAAATACAGCAGGTATCAGCGGCCAGACTAAACATTTTCCCAGGGTTTGATGTGACGTGTGAATCTGGACATGTTAAAATGATCAGTTCAGTGAACTACAGGTAATTCAGTCTGTCATTTTCTCACAGAAGGACCAGTCCTCATGTAAGTACAATTACAGAGAAGCCCCCCTGAAGGAGACCCCGAAACCCATGTTAATTTAATCCTACCCTAATAGTCCTTAAGCCTTGTAGGTCATAAAAAGGTCCTGAATTTTGTCTTTTGACACGTGCATCCAAAATAATAATCATTTAAAGAAGCTTATTTTTACGTGAATGACTTGCTGTTGATGTCAACACAGTTTTCACTATTGCTGAGAACAGTGATGTTCAGCAACTTGCAGTCCCATTTATTTCGTTTACACTTGTGAGCCTGTGTACTCGTAGATCATCTTCAAAACCAAAGAAGCAAAATTCAGACCCCTCTCATGCCTACATTTTGGAATAAGGGGAACATTCGATTTTCTTCTGAACTGTTCCTTTAAGGTATTTAACCCTATCCTGTCATGCTTCACCCCTCTCTCATAGACCATTTGTAATGAATGTCAGATAAAAAGCTCAAGAATATAAGCTCTGTAAATAGACCTACTGGATTCTCATCATGATGGTGTTGCAGGCTGCATGGAGGTCAGCTGGAGGTGAGGGCATTCCTGACTGCCCTATTGTGCTCGTGGTCCTGACCTGCCAAAATCAATTTTCTCTCGACTCCGCTACTGTAACCCTTCCTCCCCCTCGAGCGCCCCCATCGCTACTCTCCACAGAGCCAAGCTCACTCGCATCTCACATGAGCCTGTGGCTGGGGGGCTCGCTTTACTCTTCTAAAAGGCGCATTATTGAGGCCGAGTGTTGTTCGTATACTGATCTCAGGAATTTAGAGAGATGGTGGGACACTTTGACCAAAGATGTTTTTTTTCTCTTTACATGCAAATCAATAGTAATTCACTGCTTTTCCAATGAGTGAGGGTTGAAATACAGTGTGATCAATACTGAGGGAGAGTGAGAGAGCAATAGTGAAAGAGCAGAGGGTAATTGTGTTTCATATGTATTTACACCAGGCTGTCTGCTCTCGCCGGGCAGTGTAAATTCCACTGTTCCGGTTCCCTAACCCAAAGCCACAGTTCTCACCGCGTAGGACGGGTTCTGCAGAGACGGCGTATAATTCAGCCCTTCATTAATTAAATTTGCAGTATTCTCCCACACGGCTCGGACATAACGATATTGATATAGCCGCCGCGATGCTATTAATAAAAAAAGGAAAAGCCCGCCGGGAGAGGCAGACGGGTTCCCGTGCCTGCCAACGTTGAATTTATTAATGGCTCTGTCTCCACTTGCTATTGATTACGATGCTGATTGAATCCTAAGTAATTGTGCCGTTGCTAGTTGCCAGAATATTGATGCTGTAAATCAGCCCGTTTTCTCTCCCTGCTTTTTTTGGAGCGTGATGTGGATTTGAATAATGGACCATGACACTTGGACACAAGGCCGCGTTGTAAAATAGAGTTGCCAGGGTGGACAGGACCGGAATGATTTAACAGGGAGGGCTCATTTCAGGTGATCTCCATTAGGCCACTTGCATTGTGAAGCAGAGCTTTGAGCGGTTGCTGACATTTGAATAAGAAAAGAAAAAGAAGAAAAGAAAAGGATGCATTTTTCATACGCTCTTAAAAATGAAGGTGACAAAAAGGCTTCTTTGGAGCGGTGCCATTGCAGAGACGTTTCGGTTCCTTAAAGAAAGTTTAGATGGTTTGTTTTCTAAGGAATCGTTTTTTTTGGTAAACACCCAGATGTGAAGCATATATCTGCATAACGAAAAGAGCCTGAATTTAGTCTCTTGACTCTACCATTCAAACCAAGAATCATTTAAAGAACTTTATTGTGAAATTATTAAGTGAACGGGTTTCCAGGCAAGCTGTTGATGTCAACACACTTTTGGATATCGCTGAAGACAGTGATGTCCAGTAACGTCCCTTTCATTTCCATCTACAGCACATGTCTGAGTCTCTCATCCAGAGCTTGTACATGTACATAATGGATCTCCGAATTCAGTTGTTTTGGTGCACTTTAGTGGTACATTTGCAACGGTTTGGTCATGATGTTGTTACATAACTATGTCCAGCCTAGGAGCAGCACAGGTTCACCAGCAGAGCAGTGCTACCTGGGGCAGTGGGGGGTTAAGTGCCACCTTGCCAAAAAGCACAACGAGGAGTACCCAGCGGAGCAGCTTTCTGGTTTCTCATTACAAGGTCAGGTTAGCCAGGATTGAGAGCAGTGAACCTAACCTTGCTGATTGAATCCTAAGTAATTGTGCCGTTGCTAGTTGCCAGAATATTGTTTTCTCTCCCTGCTTTAAAACTTTCTTAACTTACTTATGGAAGGCAATGTAAAGATTTAAACATTTAGTCATTTTGGAGCATTTTTATTGGTCTATTCATCATGAAATTTGGCCACGATATAAAGAACAACAGATAGATTTGCATTTATGTGAAATTGAAAAATTGCAAAAATTAAGAGACAAGGTTTTTGCGTGATAGCAGTGATCTGCAAATCGCATAGTGTCCTTAAATAGCAGTGATTCATGTGGAAAGCTGATATGTGACGTGATATTATCTGATTATGTTATATATCTATATATTTTGACCACATTTCCATTTACTAAAGTGTTCAGTTGGTCTCGCGCTGCTATCCAGAGCTCTTACACGTGAATCATGTTACACAGGTGGGAGAATGTAGAGTTAGTCTGGAGTCTTGCCCAAAGACTCGTATTGGTTTTGAGCGGTGTACTTGTCCAGCCAGGGCACTGAACCCTAGTCTGCCACGGGGAAAGCTGTGTTTGTGTTTGTACCTACTACTGTTTTCCTACAGATTCTTGTACCAGTAATAGTGATCTGATCTTTCCATGACTATATATATATATATATATATATATATATATATATATATATATATATATATATATATATATATATATATATAGATAGATATATATGAGATTTTATTTATTTCTTTATTTTTAAAATTAGGCCTAGTTGGTTCTGTAGTATTTTACATACAAAAGCAAGAAGCTGACATTTTCTCAACCTTTCCCTCTCTGCTGGCTAAAAGTGCTGCCAAATGTGCTGTTCCTTTCAGCCAGGGCTTAAAATAAGACTGAAAGCTTCTCTGTGGAGAGCAGCTCTGTCTTTGAAAAAGCTGCTAAAATATGGATTAAATCATTGTTTCTTTTCAGAAGAGAGAAAATACAACAAGTAAGATTAGACACACTTCGTTAAGTGGGTGTGATGCATGTTAAAACTAAAGGTCATCACCGGTGGGTCCATCCAACAGTGATAATCAGCCAGAGGAAGCTTTTGTAGGCATGTAAAGCTTTTTTAATGCGCTTCAGTTCAGCTGGTTCAACACGTATTAGATGTATGAAATCAGAAATGTGCGTTGTGTGTGTTATTGTATGATCCGCTGAAGCACACCAGCCCTGTGGAAGGAAACTGTACGACCTCAGGCCTGGTAATGAGCATGAAACATCTTGAGAAGAGGCCTCCTTTTAGACTCACTGTTACTGAGACAAATCACTGGATCTCCTCCAAAGTTTATATTAATATTCTTCTTCTTTTCCCTTTGCTGAGACTGTGTGCCACCACCTTCTATTTCCATCTGCTTGTGGGATTAATTATGTAGTCTTCGCCAGTCTGCTTAAGTAGATTATCGTCTTTATGGAGCATGTAATGAAATCTTTGATGGCGGATCATTTTGCTAGTTTATTTGCATTCGTCATTTTTCTGCGCACACTTTGGATTTACAGGAGTGTTTCTTTTCTAGATAGCAGGCAGAGTGTTGTTTTTCCAGAGGTCAGATTGAATTGGAGAAGGCGCTGTAATGTAATCGTCAAGTTGAAACAAGTTCATTGCTTTGGCAGGAAGATGCTTGGAGTGGAGGCTTCTGTTAAGCACCTGAAAGCCTTTTTAATTTGTGCTCTCTCAAATCCCACAAAGTTCCTTGTTTGCAGAATAGCTTTAGTGTCTCATTTATTTCCATATTAGCTTTTGTGTCTCAACATGTGTGGCATCATGCTTCAGTGATATTTCATCACATTCAACACAATTCATCATGATCTTGACATTCCTCATTAGCCACATTGTGCTGGAGGGGTCGGGGACATGAGTGATGGGGTCAGGCTGTCAGTAAGAAGGGTTCTGAGTTAATAAAATTTACAGAAAGTTGTAGATCATTGGTTCTCTGCTAGGTCTGCCTTTACTTTATCATCTCCATAAAACCTGTAAGTAAGATTGACCAGTAGCTTGAGTAACGACTCTGCTGCTCCACGTACCCAGTCATCCCTCACGCGTGGCGCCCATTGCCTTTCCACTTCTGGAGGTCCCAGCCCAGTACCGTAGCCGGGGAGATCCTCTGCCCACTGTCTACTGGTACAGCATCCTACCAGCACAGTGTGTTGAAGAAGCATGGAAACAAAGAGGCGACTGGCAGCTCGAGCTTGTATCGATATAAGGGCAGTATCTCGGTTCCAGATATCAGAACCTCAGTAAACCCTAAAGATCTGTAAAATCTGCAAACAAAGCTAAAAAAAACACCCATCCTCTGTCTGAATGCTGAGAGCGTTGCCATGGTAACATAAACAAAGTCTGTTCAGTGATAGAGGGCTGTCAGTCAGACACGTTCATTAGCATATTATGACCACGCCTAGACGATTCTCTGAGAGGTGTGAGGGGTGTTTGGTGATGTTTGAGGAGTGTTTAATCAGATTTTTGCTTTGTATTGCTTCACTGTAAAAAAAAAAGCTAATATTTTATATTTATATTTAATATTTAAACCAAGTTTAGTATTATACAAACAAATTCAATCTATCAAAATGTGTTCTCAGACCAACTGCACATTTTATTATAAACAGTGTAATTAGTTATGTTTATTTGGATAAAGTGCAGCAAATTTTGAATAAAATCACTGTATGAGGGAGTATTTGAGTAGCTGTGTTTAATAGGGATGCATCGATACCACTTTACGATACTGATACCAGAGTACTAATACTGATATCAACTCTTAACACTTAAATACAGGATAGACAACTATAAATCATGATATTTAGTTCTACTTTTTAAAAGTTTTTTTTTTTTATATATCTTTTCCCAAATAAGATTTAATAAGCTTGAAAGAACTGAATTGACTGGATGAGGAGCTGCAGATTTTAAAAGTTTCAGAGCTGAAAAAATAAAAATTGCCGCAGTGCAGATGGGGAAGCATAATCTTGCTAAGCTTCGCCAAACAGCTTTTAACTGGTGTTTAAATTCACATTTTAGAGTCAAGTCAAATTTATTTGTATAGATTTTTACAACTGTTGTCGTCACAAAGCAGCTTTACATAATTAGTAATTATTAAAAAACAGAAAAAAAGAAATAACAAAAGACATGAAGGATCCAAGACCCCCAGTGAGCCCCAACGGAGACAGTGGCAAGGAGAACCTCCCTCAGAGCTGAAGGAAGAAACCTTGGGAGGAACCAAGACTCACAAGGGGGACCCGACCCGTCCTCCTCTGATCAGAACTATTTATTAATTATTGATAAAAGTTACCAAACCATCTATACTGTTGACCTGCTCTGATCATAATCATAATCATGTCAGTCATGGTGTAAAGCCGTGAGAAAACGCCAGTAGAAATAAAACGTGCTTCTGCAGCAATTTTCACAGTCAGGTACTCGACTGTGTGTGAAAGGTAATTAACTCCAGTGTGTTTTCTTTAAACAAGCTGCTGAAACTAAACAAAAAAAACACTGCAGATGTCTGTTTAATGGTCATAAAGATTTCTGATTGGCTTTTACTGGTTTAAACATTTGGTTTCATAATAAAG
>NC_132894.1:1206042-1221042 GCF_030463535.1 Salminus brasiliensis | reverse complement strand
GCCGCTGTGCGCTGCTTAGCAGAGGAGACCTTTTGACCGAACAAAAGGAAGGAAATCGGAGAGAGACTGCTGCATGGACTTCAGCAACACTGACACCTGAGCATATCTGCACTGACAGCTACCGATAAGAGGATATCCCAAGTTTGACGTGACTTTTTGAGGAAGAAACACCTGGCCGAGAACCTGCATACAAGTTTGTTCGGAAAGAGGGACGGACGGATGCACGTATGAGGACTTGCCCCTTGTTCAGGATACCTGAGGAGGTAGTGCTCTTCAGAAACACTGTCCTCCTTTCAAACATGACCTGATGTTCTCCCTCTCTCGTTGTTATAATGAAAGTCATGCTGATGAAAAGTGACCCGATCCGGAGTACGTGGACTGGACCGAAGGTGTACGCATATGACAAGGTCCTCAGATTTTGATTATTTCCGTTTTGTTTTGCCCTTCCCAGATGACTGTCCCAGACCAGTCTGCAGGAACAGGAGCTCTGACACAAACTCCCACAGCGTGCCCTGTGTTTATCTACAGCGTGTCTGTGTTTGGATTTTGGACAATAGAAATCCAACGGGGGGGTCCAGACAGCGGCTGTGAGGTCCACGCTCCAAAAGCCACATTTAGAAACCCAGCGCATGTGTTTATGTCCAAACCAGGAATGTGCTAAAACCAGTGAAACTTTCACAGCTGCTCTGAATGTCTGGGATGTTATGCCCTGTGGATGCACAGAATTAACAAGTTTTTAGTTTCTCCTGATAATCTTTCAAATTATTCAGTCGGCACAGAGAAAACGGTGTCCTGTGGTGTTATCGGATGCTGACTGGACAGAAGTGCATATGAAAATCGCAGTGTCTCTTCTCGTCATGACCTGTTCTCAAATCCTTTGCATTTTGCCCTTGTGAGGACAGTCGAGGAAATCCGTAGACGCTGATGTTGCAGCTTGCTGCCAAGGGGAGCTCTCAGAGCTCTGGTAAACGGTGCCAACCGACCGGCTGTCAACATTGACATGCTGCTCTTTCATGATGCTCGCTATTTCCAGATCCAGTAGTCTTTTGTTCACAAAGGAACCTCTGTCAGGCAATTACTGGACCTTTCTAAAGCATGACTGATATGGAAAGAGAAGTGGGCTGTCTTTTTTTTTTCCTTTTCTCTTACCGACATTATTGATTTTTGTCTTTGCTGGCGGAGATCAAGCTGTGTGAGAAGCGGAGGTGAGATGTAAACTGAAAGCAGGCAGAGCTGCGTTTGCTGAAGGAGATTACTCTTAAGGAGCAGACGGGACTTCCTGGGTTACAGGCCATCCTTACCGAGAACCCTACCTTAGCTGGACGGGCCCAGGACAATGAACCAATCAGGGCTGATCGAACCAGTGCTAACTGGAAACAGCAGTTTTGGCAATTCCTTCAGTGTGTCTCTGAACCACTCTTGTCCTCTGGGCTGGGCGCAGAACCAGGGAATTGAGGCTTGTGTCTTAGAGACCGCTGTGATTGTGCTGTTGACGGTGCTCATCATTGCTGGGAATTTGACAGTCATCTTCGTGTTCCATTGTGCCCCTTTGCTGCACCACTACACCACCAGCTACTTCATCCAGACCATGGCCTACGCTGACCTGCTGGTAGGACTAAGCTGCCTGGTGCCCACTCTCTCCCTGCTCCACTACCCAGCAGGTGTCCAAGAGCCCCTCACCTGCCAGGTGTTCAGCTATGTCATCTCTGTGCTCAAGAGTGTCTCGATGGCTTGTCTGGCCTGCATAAGCGTGGATCGCTATCTGGCCATAACCAAGCCCCTGTCCTACAACCAGCTGGTGACACCCTGCCGCTTGCGCTGCTGCATCATCCTGATTTGGATCTACTCTTGCATCGTGTTCCTCCCATCCTTCTTTGGCTGGGGCAAGCCAGGGTACCACGGGGACATCTTCGAATGGTGCGCCAATTCCTGGCCAACCTCGGCCCTCTTTACCGGTTTTGTGGTGTGCCTCCTGTACGCTCCAGCAGCCCTTGTGGTCTGCTTCACCTACTTTCACATCTTCCGCATCTGTCAGCAGCATAATCGGGAGATCAGTGAGCGGAGAGCTCGCTTTCCCAGCCAAGAGATGGAGGCCGGTGAAGGAGGGCACCAAGCGGGCCACGGGCCGGACAGGCGCTACGCCATGGTGCTCTTCCGCATCACCAGCGTCTTCTACATGCTCTGGCTCCCCTACATCATCTACTTTCTTCTGGAGAGCTCCCACGTTCTGGACAGCCCCGCACTGTCCTTCGTCACCACCTGGTTAGCGATCAGCAATAGCTTCTGCAACTGCGTCATCTACAGCCTGTCCAACAGCGTGTTCCGGCTAGGCATGCGTAGGCTCTCACAGACGCTCTGTTCCTCCTGCTCTTTCAGCCCTTGTGCTCATGATGACAAGGACTTCAGAGAGCCAAAGCCTAGGAAGAGAGCCAACTCGTGTTCAATCTGAAGACAGTTGTTGGGGTCGATCTTAAGCTGCTAAACATTTATAGCGAGGGAACTATCTCTCTCAGAAGGAGAGCGGAATCGGTTGCAAGTAATTGAGATTGAGGTTGATGTCGGCAGTGATTTACGATTGTACTTTAAAAGGGTCACCTTGCTGCATCACGCCAAATTGTATCTAAGCTCTCCCTTTGCATACAAGCTGGTGGACGATGGCCTCTGACGTAAGTTGACTACATTCCCTGTAAATAGTAAAACGGCACATGCCTCGCCTCTGTAAATACCACCAAACGACTCATGGGCATGGCCAGTTTTTAGAACGTCTGCAAGCAAAAATATGGAAATGTCAAAGCCGAGGTCAACACCCCCCACCCAAAAAAAAAGAGTCAGGGCCAGGTTGACACTCTTGTTATTGATGTCTCTCTCCGGATGCAGATTGCACCTTCTGGGTCGGCACATGCTCATTGTTTATACCTTGTAGATTTGATGTTTTTAGATTTTGATGAGTATATTTTTTACATTCAGTTACATCCTGTACCAAAATGGCTGCTATACAAAGAAGACGTGGCTTACGGACATTGTTCGTTTCTTATTTTGTCATTCCAGAACAAAGGTCTTCGGCAGAGAAAAGGATACGGAGTTGAGCCACGTGGCACAATCGCAAGCTTTCCTTGTGATGACCCTTGCTGATGTTCTTAGCGTAGCACGTTGCGTGTGGAATTTAGATGGGCTCAAATGCTGCTACAGCGAATAGGCTATCGCAGGGTGTGAGAATTGAACGTTGAATGTTGTAGAAAAGGGCGAAAGCAGTTGATCCAAGACATTTATTAATATGCATTCCAGATTTGATCTTTTTTTTTTTGATAATAGAAATGCTGAAATATTGCATACGCACAATATTAACAATGCCTGTCGTAGTTGTGAATTGTGTTCCCAGTGGTGTTTACCTTTGCTGTATGTAATTAGACCTGTTTGCCTGCAGTGATTCTGTGATCCTATAAAAACACACATACACACAATACAGCAAACCCAACCTATTTTATTTTTGTTTTGTTTATTCAGCATAAAGTTCACCTGAAGTTCGCTTCGTTTCCTGGTATGCAAGCAGGGGTCATTATGTTTGTACCTGTAATCTTTAGTATGAGTTTATCTCAGTCGGTGCCTATGATGTCTGTAAAAGAACTTGTGTGATATTTTTTTAGTTATTTTACTTTTACTTGTTTTTTGGTTATTACTGTATTTTTACAGTTTAATCCAGTTTTACTGAGGTGACTCACACATCAGCCTTCATCACAGAAGTCAGATTCATTTTATATATCATATAATATTCATACTCTTTGCTGACTTACTGTTTGGCTGTCTGATGTATAATCTGCAAGAGACGTTTCTGCTCTTCTAAAAGGTTTTCATGTTGGTTTAGCCGTTTCACCAGTCTCTATTTTCTATTCTGATATGAGACACCCATACAGTTAAGGCCGATTCTTATCTAGTGTGGACACGGCACAGCATTCCACTTTCTGCATTGCTCAGTGCTCATACTTCTTGTGCCACCGAGCCTGGCGACCACAGACTTTGACCACCAGAGCCGTCCAAGCCCAAAGCTGGAGGCTGCTCTTGCCCACACTGTCCAAACGAGGGCAAGGAATGAGATTGCATATGTAACTGGGTGCAGATGAAGTTACCAGAAGTTCCCTTCAAATCCCTTCAAGGTCCCTCAAATCCATCTGTCATTCACTTTTTGTTATGACTCTTATCTCCGTATTTAATCATGTTATTAAAAAAGCTGACCCCCTTGTAAACACACACTGTTGGTCAGACTCCATGGAGCTGGTGGTGGTTCAGATTTTGTTGAAGTTGGCTGACAGGTGGAGGTGGTGGCATGTAGGACGCACACAAGCAGCATCAGGAATTTAGCCAACGAACAATCGAGGTGCGTTTGCGTCACCGCACGGACTGGCCACGTGGTTTCAGCTTTTTAATGGCATGCCCCCTCGCTTGCAGCCTTCGTGCCCTGCCGTTTCACCTGCGGTTATGCCACTTTGACGTAATGGTGCCTCTGCGTCCACAGTAGGTTTGAACCAGCCTTTAGATGAGTGTAAATCGTTGGTGTCCAATGAAAACCATGTATATGAAAAATGGTTACTTTACAGGAGAAGGCAAAGCTGATCTGAACTCTGAATTGAAATATTATTTTATTCCAAGTCATTTAGAGCATTTTTATTTATTGGTCTGTTCATCCAGAATTGTTGGAGGAGGAAACTGGAAACGGACAAAAATGAAGATGCATGTTTTTCACTGGACAGCAACAAAATGTTCTGTCTAATATTTTAAGTGACAGATCTCCTACCTGAGGTTCAGTTGACGATCAGCTGCTTCTGATGACCTATACTCCTAAAAATAAAGGTGATACAAAGGGGAGGTACAAACGATGCCATAGAAGACCTGTTTTTGGTTCCATAAAGAGAGATGTGTGACTAAAGAACCTTTTATAGGTTTAAAAAAGTGGACACTAAAATCATAACTAAAAACTTTTCACCCCTTTACTTTTAAAATATCAGAGAGCTTCTTTATGAAATGTGGTCTAAGAGGGGTTATGTTTATTTGTGTTTATTTGAGTGGTGTGAGAATCCAGTTTCCACTCTTAGGTGTAGTCCTTTATTGGCTGGTGGATGTCTGAACCCTGTAAAATAAGAACGCTGGACTTGGACACTGCTCTTCACCTCACAGTAATACAGCTACAGTCTAGTAACGTAGACGTGCGTTAGAGAAAAATCTTCAGAAAAACAGAACAAAAAAGAGAAAAATGAACCTTAACTTCTGCCTTGGACTGCATTCGTGAGAGCGTCCGTTGCTTTTGGAATTAGGATACTTTAAACAATGATCTAATGACCTATAGATGATCTATTTATTTATTTATTTTGTAATGTCCGAACGGATCTGATGCCTGATACTTTGGAGTATATGTGTGTAGCTGTATTTGTATTCCTGTACAGCTGGTGTACGTTCCCTGCTGAAACTGTACGACTCTATCCAGTGATGGCACATTGCGTAGTGTAAGTGGAACTAGATCGCTGATGTTGATTTAACTGTTCAGCTGTTTTTCTTTGTTTTTGTTTTCTTTTCAGGAAACAAAACAATATAAATGATACAGTATATATTTTTTTATTTTGAAGATTTTGTGAGAGACTATGGTTTTCTGTTGCTGCCAGTAAATAATAAAAGTGAACAGAGAAATCATTACTGCTGTTCGGTGACTGAACGCCTTTGCTTCTGCAGACGCCGCTTAGAACGTCGCCGGAGAACTCCAGAGAGGCTCCGCGTGATCCGTGCCCACCGAATGAACGCCAATAATAGATGAATAACATTATCGTAATTGCGCCCCTGTCAGTGAGATAATCACTAGGCATTGTGTGAATCTTAATTAGGGCTAAAACCCTGTGGTTAAGAACGTCTCCATCCTTTAACCCCGTAAATCCTCTCCGCTTTCTATCCTGTCGCTCACAGCCATTGGTTGAGACCCCGCCGTCTTCTCTTCGACTCCCCACTCTCAAACGCTTTCGCACCAAGACTGGTTAGAGAGGGTGAGTCGCACATGTCCTGCAGGTGTTTAAGCCCCGCTGGTCCCAGAACACCCTTCTTCAGCGGCCCCAGCCCTCCCTCACAGCAGGGTCCGCTGTCCACGCCCGCTGCCTGGAAAGGTTACGGCTTCCCATCAGAAGGGAAATTAGAGCGCTGCAGTTAGAGCCGAATAAAGTGACCTTTTTTGAGATCTAATGAGCACATCAAATGTTTCCATGATCGTGGCAGTCTTTGGACCTCGGGTCCCACATGAATAAATCATGAGTGTTCTCAGCGGCCACTTACTGTATGGCCTGACCCTTGGGCTGCTGCAGGGAACGTTTGACTTTACGGAGCCTACAGAGGTCTACGCCTTTAAAACGAGCTCTTGGTATTTCAGTGTCTGTTGTACAAATTTAGCATCACAGTCTGTCCAAATGTACAACATTAATACGGGTGGATTAATGAGAAACCCATGTCTCCAGAGTACCCCTTCTCGGTGCTAACAGATTGTCTTACAGTCCCGATTTAATTTCTATTGAGTTCGGCTTCCGTTAAAAAAAAAAAAAAAAAAAAAGCTTGGTGAACCTTGTTGTTGTGTTGTAAACGACACTTTATTGATCCCGAAGGAAATTTAGCAGCCAGTAGCAGCACAGTAATACAATACAATAATTACTATAATAACAATAAATAGAATAAATGTAAAATATGTAGTCTTTATTAATTCTCACATTTATTCTGACAGTCTGAACCCTCGGCCAAACACCACACATTACAGTTAGGTATATTAATATTGATAACACTAAAAACAAACCTATTTTGTGTGACACCAATACAAGTATACTAGAATAGATGATATATCACCTAGCACTTCAGTACACTGATTCAGATTAGATATGAAAAGGTTTACCTTTTTTATTACATATAAATTGTAATGAAAACCTCATTTAACAGTAAAAACACTTTTACTTTCTCTAGTAATGGAGGATAATGGCAAAGTAAGCATTACATTACTCACTATCCCGAACATAAGACTGTACAGATACATTCCAAAGTAAAAAATGTTTCTCGTAGGTGAACTGCCGTCACTTTCCAGTGAGAAAGGTGCTTATTTGTGCCTTATTCATAACCAAGCTGTTTTTAAATTGTACAATAAAAGGAAAAGGCTGAAATTAGGACAGGGTATATGGAGTTGTAGTGATCAATGAATTTATTTGTGTAGCTTTTTACAACTGTTGTCATCACAAAGCAGCTTTACATAATTAGTAAAAGAAATAACGTAAGACATGAAGGATCAAAGACCAACAGTGAGCAGCCAACAGCGACAGTGTCAAGGAAAAACTCCCTCAGAGCTGGAGGAAGAAACCTTAGGAGGAACCAAGACCACTTACCAAACCATCTATACTGTTGAACTGCTCTGATCATAGTCATAATATAATAATCATGGCGTAGATAGTTAATAGTGGTGATATTAAGTCCGACCTTCCAGCAGGTCGGGCTAGGCGACCATTTCCTTTAGAAGGTAAAGAGACAGAGTTAGTTCTGAGAGGATTTTATAGAGAGCAGAGAATGTTGAGCAGTATCAGAGTGTGTCTGACGACTCCGGCAGGTCTGACTATAACAGCCTAATTAAAAGGAGAGAGCCAGAAGGTAACACCGACACGGGAGCTCCCTGAAATCTCCTTGAGGATACTATACTACAGACCTAAAGAGGTACCACCCTGGTGATAGTTCAGAACCTTCTTCTACTCCAGTGATACAGACTAGATGTTTCATTCCAAAATGCATTATAGTATTACACATACATCTTTAATAATGAAGGATAATGACAAATGCAGTTATTAAAAGCATTAAATTAATCACAGTTGGGAATAAGGTGCTGAGTATAAGTACATTTGTGTTCACCAAAGTACAAAATAGTCCAGGGTCCAGTTGGGCACCTTGTAGGTAAACTACATTCTACTACATTTTCCAGTGAGAGAGGTCCTTTTTGTGGCTTT
Organism: Salminus brasiliensis; assembly: GCF_030463535.1. Lineage (NCBI taxonomy): Eukaryota > Metazoa > Chordata > Actinopteri > Characiformes > Bryconidae > Salminus > Salminus brasiliensis. Next base: position 1,213,042 of record NC_132894.1, on the reverse strand, counting down.
TGTAGCAGTAGCTAAAATAGTAAAATAAAAAAAGCCCAGAGTCAAGACAAGAGTATGTGGAGTTGTAGCAACACAATAAAGCAGACAGCTTAAAGAAAGAACAATTACAGTTGACTAAGGTACAATTATGTGCAATTAAGACGTGTCCTGCTGACCTGAGGGGTGCCACCCTAGAGATAATTCACAACCTTATCCTCTCCTCCTGTACAGTGCTGTAGAGTAGACGCATTATAGTATTACACACAAATTACAATAAAAGCTCAGTTTGAAATAACAAAAACACCTTTTCTGTCTCTAATGATGGAGGATAATGAGACATTCAGCATTAAATTACATATTTGGTCCCCAAAGTACAAATGCATGTGTCCTGAAAGGTCCAAAATAGTCCTTAGGGTCCAGTTGGGCACCTTCTAGGTAAACAATAGGTAAACAATATTCGTTTCTATTGAATACTAGAAATTAATTATTAATATTATTAATTATTATTATTGTTTACCTATTTTTTTGTACCTTTTTATAACCAAACTGTTTTAAACAGTAAAATTAAATGAAGGCCCAGAGTCAAGACTGTCACGAGTATATGGAGTTATAGCAACAAAATAAAGAGGACAATTTTAAAGGAATAAGGTACAATTATGTACAATTAAGACGTGTCCTTGAGGGCATAAGCACACTGACCTGAGTGGTACCACCCTGTTAAGAGTTTAGTACCTTTTGTATTCTCCTCCCAACAGTTCATATCACTAGAAAACAAAATAGAATAAAATGGCATTTCATGCAATTCAGAACTAAACCCTTCATACACTGCTCAGACAGAAGTATTGGGACACCTGCTTAATCAGCTTTTCTTCTGAAATCAAGGCTGTTAAAAAGAGTTGATCCTGCTTCTGTTGGAGGAACTGTCTCTACTGTCCAGAGAAGAAGACTTTCTGTTAGATTTTGGAGGAGAATTGCTGTGAGGATTTGATTGCATTGAGCGACAAGAGCGTTAGTGAAGTCAGAATATTGGACTCCCCAACTCATGCCCCCAAAGGTTTTTGCACATCTGTGTCAGCAATGGGTGCAACTTCAAGTAGCTGAAGCATTAATTAGAAGGGGTGTCCACAAACATTTGGACATGTAGTGTATGTTGTTTGCTCTGTTGTGTTAGGACACTCACTCTGTAATAGGATTAGCTCATATCTTGTGGAGAAGTGTCTGGCCGTCTCGGTGGAGCCTGCAGCCCGCTGGTGTTGGGCCACTTAGCGGGCAGGGTGGACTGATGTGGGCTGGGCTGAGCTCCTGCAGGGCAGCTGACCTTTGCTGACATTGGAGTTAATGCATGCCTTGTCACAGACGCTGACTAAAGAGAACTGTCTGTGAGCCAAAACTGTCATTAAAGGTGTGCTACTTAGCCCAGAAAACTGAGACCAGTTCAGCCGCCGTAGTCATAATCAGTGTCCTCTTCCTCGCAGTAATTGAAGACTCGGGACACGTTGTGGATTTTTGTCAACAGATATTGTCAGGTCTTTAGAAGATATCCAGTTCTTTTCTGCAGCGTTAGTTTATCTTGCCTCGGGGTTGCCGGTAAACTGGGTGTCTTCTTCTTTATTTAGCGGTAATACAGTAATGTGCCTCGCCTCGCCTTACCTTACCTTGCCTTCACCCTGTGGCTGACAAGCTGCTGACAATTCTTTGGTTAAAAAGGACCATCTTATCACTTCATTCTGCTTGCTTACCCAGTTTGACGTTCCCCCCTGTCAGGGGCTCAGCATGGCTGCTCTCAGCGGGAGGCCGTCACCGCTACAGCCCGCACACAGACGAGAAAGCCAGCAGTCAGCAGTGTGCATCGTGCAGTTGAGCTCAGGATAACACACCCTGTTGCATGAGTAGGGGTGTGATGATACACTCAGCTAAAATGGTGCTATGGATTATAATAATAATAATAATAATTATTATTATTATTATTATTAAACAGGGAAGAAGGCTTTCTATTGGATTTTAGAGGAGCCTAGCTGTGAGGATTTGATTGCATTAAGCAACAAGAGCGTTAGTGTGGTCAGGATGTTAAGGATGTTCAGTAAGGTGAGGAGGATCACCGCCTCACCTCATCCCATTCAGAACTACTGGATGGAGCTCCACCACCACCATCATTCCAGAGAACACAGTTCTTCCACTGCTCCACAGCTCCTCAATGCTGGGGGGCTTTATACCCCTCTAGCCCACACTTGGCATTAGGCAGCATGGAGCCAATAGGGTCATGATGATGATCTGCTCCAGAGAGTCCTATTCTATTGGCAGTACTTCTTCTCTACAGGGACTACACAAGCGATATATGTGTGCATTCACACATCGGTGTGTAATTTACAACAAGTGCAGTTTAAAGTATCTGAATGCATTATTTGGAAGAGGGGTCCCTGCCAGACCCAGTAGGGGGCGCTACAACAATATAACTGTTCCTTTTCTGTACCTTTCGTTTAAGATACTGTAGCTTTATTGCCATTGGTGAGATCCTGCTAGTATTGGTTCCCTCTATAAAACATTTGCAGGTACCTGCTTATCCACAGTGTCTTCTGAAATGATATTAGTAGTAAGTTCTAAGTACTAGATTTTGCAAAATTGCTGTGAGAATTGGATTGCATTCAGCTACTAATGGTATTGGATGGCGCCCAAAGCTAGGGGGCTAATACCCCTCTAGCCCACGCTGAGCATTGGGGCACAGTGACTTTAGTGAGGAGTGAGGCCCCTCCAGAGCTTCCCATTCTATCATCGATGCTTTTCTATTGAGAAGCTGTGTGTGTGTGTGTGTGTGTGTGTGTGTGTGTGTGTGTGTGTGTGTGTGTGTGTGTATGTGTGTGTGTTTGAACACCTGTGTCAGCAGTGGGTGCACCTTAAAGCAGCTGAACTCTGTAATTAGAAGTGGATATTTTTGGACATCTATTGCTGAGTGATAGGTTGGGCTTCCCTCCATACAAATTCCACCCACACCAGCCCTCAGCATCTCATCCAAACCTCATGAGCGAGGTACAAGAGGCCACAATTAGCAACGACCATTAAACCTAAAGAGTCGGGGGAGGAGATTAGCACTGTGAGTAAGGAGAGGAGCGAGCGCTTTGATTAGCAAGCACTGCCTCACCTCGCTTCACTCCGAGAGGGACAGGTGTTCTTCCTGCTCCCTGCCTCGAGTGCCTTTTGAAAAGGGGAGAAGTTCTTCTAGAGTGGCGCGACGGCACAGATTAACATTAAACGGAATTCATAATACAGCGTGGAGAGGATTTTCATAAATATTCACCAGCCTGGACTGTAAGCTTCTCTTGGTTTTGTTCATGAATATGGATGAAAGACCGGCAGGGAGAACAAATGTCTAACAGTATACAGCCTATTAAAGAAAGAGAGAGAAAAGGAGTGACATTAAACTAATTCCAATCTCAGCTGGCTTCGAAGGCCGGCCCCTTTCCAATTTACAGTGGTGTAGACTGGTTTAGTTGACTGTTAAGTAAATATCCATCATTAAAAACGAACCCTTATACCTAACAAGGGCCCATAAAAAGGAAATGTGCCATTAGCGCAAATCAACCAGTCAGATGCAGAGTGACCTCAGCTTGACGGGGTCAGCCTCAACATAAACAGAGCTGTAGTTCCACTCACTATATGTGGTCTTCTAATAAAGGTGGGAATCTATAAATTACATTGCATTTACATTTATGGCATTTAGCAGACACTCTTCTCCAGAGCTTCACTGTTTACTGAAGAAGAACCTCAGCTAGTTTAATAGACTAGAATTCAAAGCTCCTCTAATCTTAGACTCTACTAAACACAAGTCAATATGGAGACTCTTCACCCAAGTACTCTCTAAAGGTGCATGGTTTAGAACACAGTGGGCCACAGCAGCTCTGTTAAATCCTCTAATCCCCTCTACAAATGACAGATTATTACTTATCTGTGGATTATTTGATTACTAATATAATTAAAAGCAACATATGCTAATATAGCATAGCTACAGTCATGTAGAGAAAATACTTTAAATAACTAAACGAATAAAACTAAAATTGTCTTTTAAATCATTCATTTTAATTAATATATATTTATATTTACATCATTTAGCTGGCGCTCTTATCCAGAGTGACTTACAAGGTTATTCATAATACAGAGGTGGGCCAATGCAGTGTTAGGAGTCTTGCCCAAGGACTCTTATTGGTGTAGCGCAGCATAGTCACACAGACCAGGACTTAAACCCCAGTCTCCCACATGGTGTGGTAGCTCACTGGCCGATAGTGGTGCTATCTGTTGCGCCACAACAACCACTCATTATAAAATCGAATGAATAGAAATACAGTTTTCTAACGAGAGAAAAGCCCCCCCCCCCCAATTATTACTACTTCTGATATACGTCAGGAGCAGAACCTTAGCTGCAGATGATCAGATCATGGCTGGAGAGGATTATTCTGGAGGAGTCTGGAGTCTCCAGACGTTTAGTCTGGTCTGCTCTGGATTGATGGTTGAAGTGAGGGGTGAAGAAGATCACCATCATGGCCAGATCCAGAGAGCTCTCTGAGGCCTTCAGAAAGAAGGGTGGAGACGCAGAGGAGTCTGGGATAAGGGTTTAGCCCAATAGGAGACCTCAATACATGATTCCTGTGTGGACCCCAGGAACATTAAAGCTGGCGGGGATCCGCATGAAGAGTAAAGAGTACAGAAGTCTCCAACAATCCTAAAATGTCATCATGGTAGCAGGTAGATCTCACTATGGCTGATCCAAGTGAGTCTGGTGTTTATTTACTGTCTAACCTACATCCCAAACCTCCACATAATCACTGTTAATCATCTGTGAGTGATCTTAAGGTTCTAGCTGATTGAGGTGCTGTATAGCTGATACTGAGATGAACAGTGTGGTCAAAGTTCTGAACGTAGCTGTGCTGTTGCGCAACACTGGGTGCCAGCTTTTGCACACCTCCGTTATTATTTTTTTTAAGGTGTGTGTTTGTGTGTGTGGATTTTCCAACTCAGAGTGGCACTCCTGCTCCATGTGGAGAGCAGCTGAAGGACCCATGGCTGGTTGATGCTAACGTTTGCTGACGGCTGCCCACTCTTAGCTACTGGGCTGGTAGCATGCCCATGTGAGAATCCCACCATCTGGCCACTTTCGGCGTCTCACAGCATCAGAAGAAACGAAAAGGCTAGGAGGAGACCTCCATTGAAGGAACCCTTCAAACACCTGAAGATTTATTATTTAAAATTTCTTCTAAAAGCTTGAAATAGACTCAAAATAGAGCAATAATATCAGCTCCGTATTATAAACTCTACAAACAGTCAGTAAGAGAAATTATTGAAGAAGGCTGCTTTGTGTTGGATGTGAAGGGTTGTGGATTATAAGAACGAGCAATGGCTTGTTTCAGGATAGGAGAGTCAGTGTTCTTCGGTTTGCTGAGCATTCTTAAGGAAACCTGGCAGGTGAAACTCCAGGGTGACCATGCAGTGACCAGACACTCTTTTATATAATGTCATTTTTGTTGCCAGTTTGTATTGTAGTGGTGTGTGTGTGCATGTGTCTGAGTGTGTGTGTGTGTGTGTGTGTGTGTGTGTGTGTGTGTTATGTATCGGCTATGTGCCAAGGTTGAGTCTCCCTCAGGATTGTGCCCAGATGCCCATTCCTGGCACTCACCAAGACCTGCCAACCTCAGTGGACGGTCACACAGCCAATTCCTTTAGTTTTCCCTCCATTCCTGAACACGTATTCCTGCACACTCATCCCTCTGTCCTCATCCCTCCACACTCGTACCTCCGTCCCTGCACACTCATCCCTCTGTACTCATCCCTGCGACCTCATCCCTCGTCCTGCCGTCCCTAATTCAGTCCCACACTCATTCCTTCATGCTCATTTTTGCACACTCGTCATTCCGCCCTTAAACACTCATCCCTGCACACCTTGTCCCTCCATTGCCGTCCCTGCATCCTCATCCTTAGGTCCCTTATTACTCATCCCTGCACATTCGTCCCTTTATCCTTGCACACTCGTCCTTCTGTCCCTGCACACTCATCCCTCCATCCCTGAACACTCGTCCCTGCACACCTTGTCCCTCCATCGCCGTCCCTGCATCCTCATCCTTGGTCCCTTATTACTTATCCCTGCACACTCGTCCCTCCGTCCCTAAACACTCATCCCTGCACACTTCGTCCTTTGATTGCCATCCCTGCATCCTCATCCTTATATCCCTGAACACTCATCCCTGCTCATCCGTCCCTTTATCCTTGCACATGTGTCCCTCCATCTCTGCCTACTTGTCCATCCATGCTTATTTCTGCGCCCTCACCCTCCGTCTCTAAACACTTATCTTTGCCCACTCGTCACTCCATCCCCGCACCCTCCTCCCTCCATGCCTGCACACTTGTCCCTCTGTCTTCATCCCTGCACCATGGTCCTTTATTTCTTCCATCATACTACCGTCGTCCCCCTTCTTCCTTACCCTCTATTCTCTCTTCCCTTCATCTTTCCTCTCGTCCCTCATCTCTTATCCGTCCTCCTCTGCCTTTCTCTCCATCCTTTCTCTTCATACCTCAGTCTATCTTCCCCATTTATCCCTGTTATCTTCATCCCTCCTCCTCCATCCTTCATCTCATTCCTTAATTGCTCCTTCCCTCTCTTCGTTCTTCCTTTCTATCCCCATCCTTCCTCTTCTCTTCTCATCTTTTCATTCTAACTCTCTGTGCTTTGTCATCGTCCATTCTCTCCCTCCTTCTTCTACCTTCGTCCTCTTCGTCCTTCCTCTCCATCCTCCCATTCTATGCCACCACCCTTCTTCTTCATTCTTTCCACCCACTTCTCCGTCAAAGCTTTTTTCACTCTTTTCTCCTCTCTCTTTTCCCCCTCCTCCTGCTGTGCAGTTCTTGAACCGCGCTCCTCTTTTGAGGTCCTTGTAGAATATCTCCCCTCTGAATGAAAATACCACCGGAGAGCGCAGCTTTGCCCCCAGCGTCTGGTATTTCGCTGAACTTTATCTGCCAGCCCCAGAGTTGCCCGTAA
>NC_132894.1:1146042-1201042 GCF_030463535.1 Salminus brasiliensis | reverse complement strand
GTGTGTGTGTGTGTGTGTGTGTGTGTGTGTGTGTGTGTGCGCATTGCCGTGGGAACACAAGCAGAGAGGAAACCCTCTGATCCGTATGGGTCTGTTTGCGTGGCTGTTCTGTTGGAGTCAGGGTGCTGTGTGGTAGAGGTGGGTATCACTAGATATCCACAGACATCTGGAGGAAAAGCGTCTCAAGCGCATTTAAAGCTGTGAGGTGGATCAGAACTGAATCAGGTTTAAAATATCCAATACCCAGTTCATAAAGATGTGCCTGGATCAGCCCGACATCTGTATCTGTCTATTAATGCACGATAAAAAAAATACTGAAATAATGAAGCATCAGCATGTGGGCTTCCATGTACTGATACCCTTCGCGGCCCATGTTGTGGTGCACGCGGGTTCCAGCAGGCCTGTGTGCTTCATGTCCGTCTCTCTCCTCGTTCCTGCATCCCTGTCATTATGAGCGTTGTTAGAAACAGCAGTCGCTCTGCGCCCCTGAGTGCATCCTCTTTGTCCCGTCTGCACCCAGAAAAGAGAGAACGCTACGCATTCGGCAGAATTACAGGAGCCCCGCGTTTTTCCAGGAACTCATTTCACACTCCGAGCCAGCCAGCGAGGAAAAGCGGGTCACTGAGGACAAAGAAGGATCACAGCGCTGCACACAGATCAGCCTGGCCCTCTTCTTACAGCACTCTAATATATCAAAAGCAGAGTCAGCAGCCGTGTTCCCCTCGCAGACTCCTCACTCAGTCGCCGTCGTCTCTGTGGATGCTGCCAGATGTCATACTGTTTGCCACTTGACCTACATTTCGCCCTCTGCCTTCCGCTCTTCCCTTTTGTTGCTGTAAGGTGGGGATTGGACACCTGTGTTCTGTCTGTTTATGCATTATTGTGTGTGTGTGTGTGTGTGTGTGTGTGTGCGCGTGTCCTAGCGGCGGCACAAATAATCCTTTGTTTTGTTGGTATTCAGTTTTACACTGCATGTCCAAAAGTTTGTGGACACCTGCTCCTCCAGCTTTTAAAATCAAGGGTAAAAATAGATAGTCTTTTTCCCTTTTGCAGCAGTGACAGCCTCCATTCTTCTGCAAAGGCCTTTACACTAGATTTTGGAACATTGCTGTGAGAATTTGATGCCATTCAGCCATTAGAGCAGCAGAGGTCAGACACTGATAATGGATGATTAGTTCTAGATCAAAAATGCCACTCAAACTTATCCCAGAGGCGTTGACTGGAGCTCCAGCACTCTGGAGAAGTGAGCTCCACTGCTCCACAGTCCAGTTCTTCAGGGCTTTATACCATACACCTTATCTACTGGACGACATTGGGCATTGGGCATAGTGACTTTAGCCTGGGTCAGTAATGGGTGCACTGTAAAATAGTTAAATTCACTGTAAAGAACAGTAAACTAGATGCCTAAGACGTACTGTATACATAAAATAATCATGTTGAACAGGCAGGAGAATGTAGAGTTAGGAGTCTTACCCAAGGCCAAAGGTGGTGTTACTGTGCTGCACCAACCTGGGAGATCAGCAGTATGGAGCGTTTTTTATAACCTTTTTAATTTATTTACTTGATGATAAGAAATTAAATTTGCAATGATGCTGCTTTACCATAGAGGCAGAACAAGTAGTTGACCTGATGAATCATCTCAGATATGCTAGAATAGTAAAGCTTGGTGGCTTATTTTACTGCTTCACTGTGAAAAACAGACATGACTCGTATTAGAGAGATTCTATGCCGCTCCTAGAATACATTACTGGATATTTATTGAATGGCATTAATGAACATACATAAAATTATAGTTAATTATGAAATGTAAATATTATTATTTTTAAATGAGGTTTTCAGAATTACCCTGTTTAGATCTGATCTTATATATAGACTGTTGGTGATAACAAATGTATAGTAAAAGTATAGTAACATTAAATAAAACACTATGACCCCATTTCATTTTTCTTTTTCTCAAAAGATTGTTTATATTTATTTTATATAAATACAGAAATACATTTCCAAAAAAGGAACTGAACACAAACTAAGATTTGGTTTAAAATGAAGAAGTGCAAACACTTTATTCTGAAATACATTACAAATAGATATGGGTGCATTTAGAAGCAGATGTTTACAAATATATAATGCATAATATGATATACTAAATATAATAGATGTATTAAAAAAATATATACACATGTGTGTATATATGTATGTATATGTGTGTATATCTACATAAAACATGTGTATATATAATGTGTATACCTCTGTGTTTATAAAGCAGATTTGTGTGTTTAAATATGATTTTGAGATTTAGTGATCCTGTCCCTGGTTTTCAGGTACCTTGTCTGCAGCCCACCAAGACTCAATGAAGTCTTGTAGCTATGGCAACCCTCAGCAGCTCTCTGGAAGCTGGGTCCAGGAGGGCTCTTGACAGTTTATTTTAGGTTAAAAAATAAAGATGAAATTTGAATGGAGTTTCTTCTGCTTGCAATATCTGCTCATTTCCATCACACATTAGTTTAGTTAAAACCACAAAGTTACACAGCTTTACACGTAATTACTCAACACACTGTTACATATCAAATGATCACAGTTGTCAAGGCAGCACACTGGCTTATATATCCAAAATAGCAACTTTTACAGGAGAGAACCTTAACTTTAATGGAAATTTTATTCCACGTCATTTTGGAGCTTTCCTATTGGTCCTTTCATCATGAAATTCTGATGCAATATAAAGAACAACTGCCGGATTCACATTATTGAGGTGTTTTTTTGTTTGTTTGGTTTTTTTGGGAATTTTGTGTCAGTGACGATATGTTACATAGCTGAAATAGTAGTTATGAAGCTGAGTGTTGTCAGTACTTCTATGGTTTTTATATTATAGGTAGCAGTGAATCGTACTGTATTAGTAATCATATAATCAAGTCCTTTAGGGATTACTTCACAAATCCACATTTCAGACAGGTGTGTGGTGATTAAGGCCTCTAATGTATTGGCTAATTTGAGATTAGCTCTAATGGTAAACTAAAGGAGCAAGTTTTAGACACCAAACATTATTGGTGATCAGCTACTTTTGGGATAAGTGGGAAATTAATGTGGATTTTTGGTAAAAAGCACAGCTTCAAGCTCAGGAAGAAACTGCAGGGCAATGTAGATTTTAATTAATATTGTTTTTTTAAATCCAGTTGTTATTTCCAATTTCCACACACTAGCCAGGACTCCTCCATTACGCTATCCAACGCTCTTAAAAATAAAGCTCTTCGATTGATGCGATAGAAGAAACATTTTTGGTTCATAAAAGAACCATTTCTGTAATGGATATTAGTGTGTAGAACGCTTAAATTAGTCAAACACGGGCAGTGGTGGCTCAGCGGTTAGAGCACCGGGCTATTGATAACAGGGTTGTGGGTTCGATTCCCGGGCTCGGCAAGCTGCCACTGTTGGGCCCTTGAGCAAGGCCCTTTACCCTCTCTGCTCCCCGGGCGCTGGAGTTGGCTGCCCACCGCTCTGGGTGTGTGTGTACTCACTGCCCCTAGTTCACTAGTGTGTGTGTGTGAGTGTGTGTGTTCACTACTGGGTTAAATGCGGAGGACACATTTGACAAATGTGACAAATACCTGCACCTTTACCTTTAAATCTATAATATCCTCTTTTTAAACCTTTAAGAGGTTCCTCACACACATCTCTCTTACAAAACTGGTTCTTTATGCAGCCAGTAGTGGTTCCTCTATGTCATCACTCAAAGAACCCTCTGTAGCACCTTATATTTTGTAAGAGTGTCCCAGCACTGGGAGAGTGAAGGCTAGCATGGGCTTCCTCCAAGCCACGTAAAGAGGCTCCCCCACACCCCCCCACCAAAACCAGCCACTAACGCAACCCCACTGGAGCTCAGCGCGCTTAAAGGAACACGCTTACTGCTAATCATGACCCCACCCCCCGGTCTGAAACCGCCAATCCACCCTGTCACGGCCACCACAGACTGTGTGTGAGCGTTTTGATTGGTCAGCAGGACGCCGCTGTTTTGAAGCAGTGAAATCCGCTGCGCTGAACTGTTGTCTGCCCCAAACAAATTAGCATGCTACACAGCGCTGGCTATTAAACCAACAGTGACTGCATGCTGACAGATGAGTTTTCGCTCTGTCCAGGAGAGCAGCTGCCGCGGACTCTGGAGACCTCTCAGAAAGCTCCAGCGCAGCCATGAGCGACCGCTGGCCCCCAGGTTTTTAATTAACGAGGTGACCTCATCTCCAGATTGGACAAATTTTGTGATCATGGCATGGATGATTATGATTGAAGGCTGAAGTAATAAGATTTGCTGTTTACGCTTTGGCAAGCTTTTGATCAAATATTGATAATGGGCTGCAGTCAAATATTCAAATCTCATTATGTATTTATGTGCAGTTTGCATGTCGGCCACATTATGAGCAAACGCTTTAGCACGAGCAGCTGCAGCTCCGAGATTCAGAGCTTTCTAGCCCTAATAAAACCACCCATGAGTTCTGCTCTGACTGAATCCTGGAGATCTGGAGAGAGCTGGAGTTTAATGTACAGGGAAAGGAAAGGGCAGTAAATTGGGCTGTTATGACCTCGAAACACTGCAGTGTTGATGGCAGGCTGTGCTTAAAAAACATCGTTTACTTAAGAAAAGAGCTCTACACTGTTCACAGGATACACACGGACACTCTGGACAGCTGTGTTCCACTGCAGGACGGGGTTTATGGCACCATTAAAGACAAAATCATCCCCCAGATTGACTCTTTAAAGGGAGCGGGACGAGACAGAAGCAGGTGTGATTGATTAGCTGATCAGTTGATTATTAATGGTCGAGGGGAAGCTGGTGACACACAGTGATCAGAATCATTATCGGATCTGAAGCTGATAGTCGTTTAAACAGGGAAACACAATGTCACTGATACCACACTCCTAATGCTATGTGCACCAACAGCGCCCCCTTGTGGAGTAGCCCACAACATTTGTGAGGTAGCGGGAGAGTGTGAGACAGTGAGATAGCTAGCGAGAGTGTGAGACGGTGAGATAGCTAGCGAGAGTGTGAGACAGTGAGATAGCTAGCGAGAGTGTGAGACAGTGAGATAGCTAGCGAGAGTGTGAGGCAGTAAGATAGCTAGTGAGAGTGAGGTAGTGAGGTAGCTAGTGAGCTAGTGGGTGGGTGAGCTAGTGGGTGAGTGAGCTAGTAGATGGGTGAGCTAGTAAGTCGATGAGGATGTGAATTAGTGAGCAAGTGGGTGAGTTTCTGAGTTAGCTTGTGAGGGTGAATTAGCTTCAGTGTTAGTTTGCGAGAGTGAGCTAGTGGGAGTGAGCTAGTGAGTGAGAGAGTGAGCTAGTGAGGTAATGAATAAGTGAGTTAGCTCCTGTTAGTGAGTTTATGAGGCGTTTTTAAAAGCATCAAAAAAGTCAAACATGGAATATCTGAGTTTCCGTCGGCCGCCTTCCTTCATACTGTAAACACAGCGTTACAGTGACTCAGCACCCACCTGTCTGACCACAGTCCAGGTGTGTTACCTGCATCTAGCAGCACCTGCCTTACACCTACCCTTTACCTGTTCACCAGCGGCTATTTTCCCACCGTATCACACATTTCACACCGCCGTGACTGTTCCGAGCTGCTGCGGTAGGTTAGCCATAAGGGTGTGTGTGTGTGTGTGTGTGTGTGTGTGTGTGTGTGTGTGTGTGTGAGGCCTGTTGACTTGGGGTGTGTTTTCTCCCAATGACACAGCTAATAACGAGCCGTCAGCGCGATCACACACAGCGCCCGCATGCATTATGCATGAACACGATAAATCTGTCTCTGCTAGCGCGAGCCGGGGGCGCTCTCCAGCCTTCCTCCTCTTCCTCCTCCTCTCTTCCTCACCTCCTATTCTGTGGCTGCTGGGCCGGGCCGGCTCGTGTGATCAGGCTAATGCAGCTGTTTGTCAATTTCAATTACGGCCTCCTTTGAACTGCGCAATTTCACCCAGAGGAAAAATAGGGGAGGTAATATCCTTCCTGTCAATCACCTGTGATTCCCCTTGGTGGGTCTTTCCGCCTTTCTGCTCTTCTCTCACCTTCCTTTCTCCCCCTTCCTAAAGCTCTGTTCTTTATAACGTAGCCCTGTGTCTCAGTGAGAGGTAGTACACTCCTAAACACGAAGGAGCTTCAAAGGGTTCTTTGAGTAACGCCATGGCAGGTCCACTTTTGGTTCTGGAAGAAACTGTTGGTCCTCTTCCACCAGTATCTTCCTCAACAGAAACAGGAAGTAGATCTGCACAGTGTTGAAAACAATGGACATTGCAGTGTTTATTACATTTACAGCGTTTATCAGACGTTCTTCTCCAGAGTTCTTACAGAAGAGCTTCACTGTTTACTGAAGAAGAACCTCAGCTAGTTTAAATAGAGTAAAATTCAGATCCTCTAATCTTAGACTCTACTAAACACAAGTCAGTATGGAGACCATAATACTCTACTATTCACCCAAGTACTCTCAGAAGAGGAGGGTCTTCAGTCTGGGTTTGAGGACAGCGAGCGTTGGACTCTGCTGTTCGGACACCCAGGGGAAGTTCGTTCCACCACTTCGGTGCAGAACAGTAAAAAGTCTGGACGCTCGTCTTCCGTGGATCTTAAAGGATGGCGGGTCGAGCCGAGCCGTACTTGAAGCTGGAAGGGCTCTCGGTTCAGATCGGCTTTTGACCATCGCCATCAAGTACGGAGCGGCTGGCTGGTCCAGTCTTGGCTTTGTAGTCCAGAGTCAGGGGTCTGAATCTGTTGACCTGGGCAGCAGCTACAGGAAGCTACAGTGACGAGAGAACGCAGCAGCAGAGGAGGAGGAGGAGGAGCTGAACATGGCTGAACTTAGAAACGTTGAAGATGACCCGACCCGTGCCGCTGTGTTCTGAATCAGTTGCAGGGGCCTGATGGTGCGCAGAGGGAGACCAGCCAGAAGAGAGCTGCAGTGGTCAAGTCTCTCCAGAGAGGAACTGCAACATGAGTTGAGAACGATAACTGATCATCCACGACTACACCAAGGCCTCCAGCTTCAGTAGATGGAGTGACCAGTAAATTCTCCAAGGAGATTGCAAGATCAGTGTGAAGTCCAGCAGGTCCCAGGCTGTACAGCAGCTCAGTCTCGCTGGGGTTGAGTTTGAATTGTTACTGTGAGATATGCTGCAATTAAACACATACAGGACTGTTCACCAGATTTCTCCAGAAGTCTGTGATCCAACATGTCATGATATTAATACGTCAGTCTGTGTTTCCAAGATTGGAGTAAAATAAATGATAGTGGGCTGAAAGAGTCCTCTGCATCTCCACCCTTCTTCCTGAAGGCCTCAGAGAGCTCTCTGGATCTGGATCTGCCATGATGGTGATCATCTTCACCACCAGCTCACTTCACTTCTCACTTGTTTTCTTTCCCATTTTTAGCCAGTTTTCCTCTTCCAGGCCCAGTGGTGCTCTTCCCTTCTCTGATGATAGGCAGCATGACTTAGGATTCAAACCAGTTCATTGATTTTAGTTTTTTTATGTAGGTGAAATATAGAAAACCTGCTAAATACCTCAAAAGTGTCTGTCCGGCCTCTGTATTTAAATCAGAAGGACCTTCTTAACTGTCAGTGAAAGTGGAAAAAAAGGCATTTTGGAGCATTTCTATTGGTCCATTTATCATAAAATATGGATGCCATTTAAAGAACCACTTGCAAATACACACACACACAATCATACACCCTTCCATACATTTACTACATATGCCTGAGCATCTACGTTAAACAGACACTTCCAGTTTCTTTGGGAAGCAGACATATTTCTTCGCTGAGAGGAAGGACCGCTTGGCCCCTGATATTTCATCATGCCATTTTTATGTCTGAACAGAGCAGTGATATAGGTCGTCTCTGTCTCTGCTGGTGAGCCTCCTGCGGCATCTTCGCCTCACTCAGGCCTGCTGAAGACAGGATTCGTCTGGTGTAGCGCCCACTGGGGAGCCAGGATCCCTACATTACATTCAAATTCACATTTACTATTAGTTGGAGGGTCTTGCGGTCAGAGGCTGTGCAGGTCCCAAACCAGGCAGTGATGCAGCTGCTCAGGATGCTCTCTATGGTTCCCCTATAGAAGAGGGTGAGGATGGGTGGAGGGAGACGGGCCTTTCTCAGCTTCCAGAGGAAGTAGAGACACTGCTGGGCTTTCTTGGCTGTAGAGCTGGTGTTCAGGGACCAGGTGAGGTTCTCCGCTAGGTGGACACCAAGGAACTTGGTGCTCTTAACGATCTCCACAGAGGAGCCGTTGATGTTGAGTGGAGAGTGGTCGTGTCTTGTTTTCCTGAAGTCAACAACCATCTCCTTGGTCTTCTCTACATTCCAGTGAAGGTTGTTGACTGTACACCAGTCTGTCAGCTGCTGCACCTCCTCTCTGATGAACACAGTGATGGACACAGTGATGGAGAACCTCCACCACTTTCTGTAGGAGTGTTATTATTAGTGTTTTGTAAGCAGCTCTACGCTCTGATTTTCAGAGGGGACTGAACCTTTCTTTGTGCAGTATCAGATATATACTAGTATATACAGGTTGTGTCAGAAGACAGCAGTGATATAGGTCGTCTCTCAGCTGGTGAGGTTCCTGTGACAGCTGCGCTGCAGAAAACACCAGCCATCTGGCTTAGCACCCGCTGGGGGAGCCGAGACCACCTCGCCACGGAACCTTCCAGATCCCTAAGTGACAGAGCAAGCCTGTCGATGGCCTCTCGCAGGCAGCCTAGCCAGCTCGACTCGTCATCCAGCATCTCCCGGTCCGCCTCTCACTGATGTTGTTTGCTGTCAGCTTGCTTTTCACTCCGTTCTTGTCGCAGGCTGAGCTGAGGGCTTTTAGTCCTGCCGCTGCTGCCTTGTCACAGCGGCTTTAAAGAGCTGGAAAACACTAAGGGGAGAGCGCTGTGCGGCAGTCGGGGCTTTAATGAGACCAGTGCCTGCACTGCTGGGACTTGGGTGAGGAGTGCTGTTGAAGAGACATGTCTGCTGTGGCCCGGTGCAGCTTGCCCTTTCCTCGGCTCTGTTTTCAACGAGTGCCGTCGCAAAAACCAGGACGAATTCCCGCTTGCATTCGCGCTCTGTGAAATCTCCACGGTTACGGCGAGATTTGACTCGCCTCAGCACTCTGGAACATTGCATGTCACCAGCAGTGCTGTGGAGCCCAGTGTAGAGGCTCTGTTAGATGCAGGGTCGTCTCATTACTAGAATAAATTTCATCTAGAAGAGGCAAATCTGTGTAGTTGGGTATCGAGATGCTGGATATTGAAGAGACCGATCTAGCCTGAAACACTACACACTCAACACTGTGTGATGTGACGATGTTAGCTGTGTGTGTTTTTTTTTTTTTAAGGTGGTGCCCATCTTAAAGTGGTGGCTCAATGGTTGTGGGTTCGATACCTGGGCTCAGCAAGCTGCCACTGACTGGTAGATGGACAGACAGACAGACACATGGGTGGGTGGGTTGGATGGATTGGTTGGATGGATGGGTCCACAGAGGAGCCGTTGATGTTGAGTGGAGAGTGGTCGTGTCTTGTTTTCCTGAAGTCAACAACCATCTCCTTGGTCTTCTCTACATTCCAGTGAAGGTTGTTGACTGTACACCAGTCTGTCAGCTGCTGCACCTCCTCTCTGATGAACACAGTGATGGACACAGTGATGGAGAACCTCCACCACTTTCTGTAGGAGTGTTATTATTAGTGTTTTGTAAGCAGCTCTACGCTCTGATTTTCAGAGGGGACTGAACCTTTCTTTGTGCAGTATCGGATATATACTAGTATATACAGGTTGTGTCAGAAGACAGCAGTGATATAGGTCGTCTCTCAGCTGGTGAGGTTCCTGTGACAGCTGCGCTGCAGAAAACACCAGCCATCTGGCTTGATGTGACGATGTTAGCTGTGTGTGTTTTTTTTTTTTTAAGGTGGTGCCCATCTTAAAGTGGTGGCTCAATGGTTGTGGGTTCGATACCTGGGCTCAGCAAGCTGCCACTGACTGGTAGATGGACAGACAGACAGACACATGGGTGGGTGGGTTGGATGGATTGGTTGGATGGATGGGTCAGACAGACACATGGGTGGGTGGGTTGGATGGATTGGTTGGATGGATGGGTCCACAGAGGAGCCGTTGATGTTGAGTGGAGAGTGGTCGTGTCTTGTTTTCCTGAAGTCAACAACCATCTCCTTGGTCTTCTCTACATTCCAGTGAAGGTTGTTGACTGTACACCAGTCTGTCAGCTGCTGCACCTCCTCTCTGATGAACACAGTGATGGACACAGTGATGGAGAACCTCCACCACTTTGGGATGGGTTGGATGGATGGGTCAGTTGTTGGTATATGGATGGATGGGAAAGTGTTGGGGTGGTGTGGATGGGTGGGTGGATTGGTTGATGGATGGGTTGGATGGATGGGTCAGTTGGGTATATGGATGGGTGGGTGGATGGGTTGGATGGATGGGTCAGTTGGGTATATGGATGGATGGGAAAGTGTTGGGGTGGTGTGGATGGGTGGGTGGATTGGTTGATGGATGGGTTGGTTGGTTTATTTGTTAGGTGGATGGATTTGTTGGTTGAATGAATGGATTGATCCATGGATTGGTTTATTGGTTGGTTGATTGGTTTGTTGGTTGGTTGGTTGAATATATCAATCAATGGATTGGTTTATTGGTTGGTTGGATGGATGGATGAGGTTGGTTAATTGGTTGGTTGGTTGGTTGGTTGGTTGGTTGGATATATCAATCAATGGATTGGTTTATTGGTTGGTTGGATGGATGGATGAGGTTTGTTAATTGGTTGGTTGGTTGGATGGATATATCAATCAATGGGTTGGTTGGTTGAATGGATGAATTAGCTTGTTGGTTATATGGATAGATAGATGAATGGATTTTTGGGTTGGATGGATATATCAATGGATAGGTTGGTTGGTTGGTTGGTTGGTTTGCTGAATGGGTGGGTGGATGAATGGATGCATCTGCATTGGAAATGTAGAAGAGATTTCATACCATTGATTCTGATATTGTTGCATAGTATGCCATTTTTAAACCTAAAAAGTACATCATCCATTTGTGTACTTTGTACATTGAGTATGTTTGTAACAAATCAAATTGTGATAAATCTTTGTCGACTCATTAGTTGCTCAGACATTAACAGGCCCAAACGCGAGTGACCTCTGTTTGTTGTCCGCTGTGTCCGATCTCTCCTCAGGCCGGTGGGTCTGAAGGGCACAGGGGCAGTTCGGACAGGTCCAGACCTCACAGTGTTTGCCTCTTGACCGTCGGTGCACTGCAGTGTTTGGTGATGCCCACCGCAGGCAGCCTGGCAGTGGGTTTACTTTAACAATTATTCTGTGAAACTCTTAAAAGATGAAAGTGCGTCTTTGTCTTGTTGACTTTTTCATTTTGTGTTTTGTTCTACTCCCTCCACTCGGACTGGGTTGCGCGGTGGCAGGCGTTCCGGGTGTTTGGGGCTGAATTACCCTGCGCAGCGTGTGTTGCTCGGTTTATTTATGAATACTATTTGTCAGTAACCCGGCATTTATGAGGCAGCACTCAAAGTAACATTTCATTTTCATGCTTGCTGGAGGGAGAGAGATACCGAGAGAGACCGCGACAGAGAGAGAGAGGGAGAGAAAGTAGATGTCGAGAGAGGGGGAAAAACAGAGCCGACCCAGTAAACACTCAATCACACACCATTGTGATCAACCCCATAGTGTGACAGAGTTCCAGCTTCAGCGCTTCACTGCTGTTAAAAATCCAGCTCACAGAAATAGCCAACACTGTAACCAAAGCAACAGCATGATACGCCTGTTATTTCCACAGTACCGCTCCAGAAGTCCGGCTATACTGTGAGATATTGCCAATATCCATCGTACAGCGCAGCGCCGCCTGTGTTACTGTGGTAGGACAGATTTTAGGTGCGGTTACAAAACACATGTTCAGACTGTTTAACTGATGAGCCTGTTACAGTACATATAATTATGGAACAGTGCAGTCCCAATTATGTCGCTGTGAGTCTCATTTACAATAGTTTTGTTCTATTTTAGCAGCTGCTGGTATTTTGAGGCTCTTTAAAATAATATATTTTACCTAAGCCCCTTTCATACATACGAGTGATTCAGAAATGAAGGTGCTTTTAAAGCTCTGGACATCTGTGCTGTTTAACAGGACGTTCATGGGAGGTTCGAACATGTGCATCCCTAAAGTAATTCTGAAGCACTATTGTAATGATTCCCCAATAATGTCACTTCCCCTGAGTGTCCGAACAGCAGTCCAACTACTGTAATCAGAAATGACAAATAGTCAATCTGAATATGTGATAAATTCCCTATTTATGTACTAGATCTCAGAAATTAAGCATAATTTTGGACTTAACCCAGTCATAAATGTCATACATGCTCAGTTATGTAATCATGTATTAAGATTACAAAATGATCAACTGGAAATTACTGCAATAAATTCCCAATAAAGCATTACAAATCAGTTTGAATATGTAATAAAATCAATATTTATGTAGTAGCCCCAGATATTTAACAAGATTATAACAAAATCAGTCAATTCCAAATAATGTAATAAACTATTATGAATAACCAAAATGAAATGTTAATAAAACCCAATAATTATTGCATTGATTATTGTTTTTTTAATAAGTATTATTATTAATAAGTATAAGTTTTACATTATTAATAAAAATGCTATTGCTTAATTTAATTTATTATTATAAATTTGACATTTCTGGGTGTTTTACATTATTGACAAATGATTCATATGAAGTGCTGCCCTGACCCAACGCTACCTTTAGAAGTAGCCTGGTGTTATCCCGGGTTCTGAGTGTGAAAGTGGCTCTAGCTGTGTTACGTGAGAGAGCGTGAGAGAGTGAAAGAGAGAGAGAGTGGGATTAAAAGTGGCTTTTCTTCCCCCTGAATACACTCTGCTTTATTCCATACCTTCGTCCAGTGTGACCTCACCTCACACTGCAGCAGCGTCACTGCAGTGTCTCCTGCCCCTACCTGAGCGAAAGACCAGAGGCTAAAAGAGCACACAGCCTCCACCCCCTGTACCCATCATGTCCCCTCTCCCCCACCCTCTATGCTGTCAGCTCGTTCCAGAGCACGGGAGGCGGGGTGTAGGGGTTGTGGGGGGGGGTATATCCGCAGGGCCGCAGCCGCTCTGCTACATCAGCACTTTTTCTTCCCGGTCGCCCTAAATAGGTCACCTGCCCCTGCCTCTCTCTCTCTCTCTCTCTCTCTCTCCTGTGCTGACTAATGCTGTCTCTGTGAATGTCCCCTTGAGCAGCAATTAGGGGCCTCCCTCCTTATCCTTGCCCTCTCTGCACGCACCCACTTGTAGAGGAACCCGCAGGAGCCACCATAACCACACGGTTTCAGCACGCGAACAGAGCAGAGCAGAGCCCCTGATCCATACACTCAAATATTCACAATGCAGACTCCGTGCAATGCTAAGCGGAAAGGGAGGAGCTACTCACATCTGTCGGATAACAAGGCAAGTGCAGCGGCAGCACAGTCAGGAGAACTTGCAGGGATGTGCGTTGGCATAGCAACACATTATAACTTCCTGTTAGTGAAAAATGGGTTAGTACCTTAATATTTAGTGCACTATCCTGCCACTCCCGCACTATTAAGATTACTATATAGTCTATGACTTATAGTATTAGTGTGTTGTACGGGACGCAGGAATGCCTGTTAATGGTGCATTGAGGACATCAGAGGGCGCTCGTCTAGAACAGAGTGGTAAAAACAAAGGATCAGATCTGAACCAGGCTTAAAAAAATAGCCAAAACCTGATCCATTGAAATATCCCTGGATTGGTCTTGAAGGCGAGTGCTGCCTCCTGACACATCTGCACATCTGCACGCCACTCACCCAGCGAGATGTAGCTGGGGCCTAACACAGGCCTTAATATGGCCAGCAGTTGCGTAACAGCCCGGCTGATTCAGCAAGCGCTTATTTATAGTGCCATTAAGTGGTGATGAGGGGAATATATGGACACTAAGTGGCTGTGCGTTGATTGATGCTTCAAGCAGAGCGGCTTTTCCCAAACCCTGCAGAAACAAAACTAGGTCATCACAAGCACTTATGAGATGATGATGACCTTCGTGAGAAAGATCAGCCCTGCCTGAGACAGAACTGTAGCTCTGTTAACGTTGGGGGAATTGAAATAACGACCGTCCACTGTACCGTGTGCTTCACAGTGCAGTAACAGGATGTGTTGTGAAGCCGGAAAAGCAGTAATTCAGCAGTAATGCAGAAGTACAGTACTTTCATGACTTTCCCTCATGTAGTGTCTGCATTTCTGCTCTGCACAACACTACAAATATGGCAGTGATATCTCCCCAGGTGTGCTTTCCTACACGCAGAAGATCAGCTATTATTAGATATACCTGATCTGCAAAAAGGAAAAAATAAAAAAACACGGTAAAAGTAGATCCACAGTGCATTAAAGGGGCCGTATGGAATCCTTTTTGTGTTGAATTTGCTTTCCCAGTCTGCTTATGATGTTTTTGTGGTATGATAGTGGGTACATAGATTCTTAAAAAAGTCCTCTATATGTCCTCTATATGGAATTTTAAAGGGCTTATATTGTGTTTATTGTAGCAATATTGCATTTTTTATTGTGTTTTATAAAGTCTTAATTATGAAATTTGTGTAGACTTACGTACCAACCATAGTCCTAATTGGCTTAAACACAACTATTTTCCAGCCTGTCTCTTCATCCCTTAGGATTTTACTGTACCCTTAAGATGTACAAATTGTCATTCGTCCATTAAAACTGTATCTCCTAAATGATGACTTTACAGGAGATGCCAGAAATGCTCTAAACTCTGAGTGGACGTCATTTAGAGCATTTCTGTTGGTCCGTTCGTCCAGAATTATCCACACAGGGTTCGAACCATGAAGAAAACTGCAGATACTTAATGTTTTTTAATGGACAACAGCAATATGCAAATGATCTCTGTTCTGATTGGCTTGTGCCTTATTCATAAAAGCAGTCTACTTCTTATCATTTCTATGTGAATGTGTCTAAAAAACCGAAAGGCTAAATAGCTGACTGTCGAAATTCAGTACCTTTCATGGTACCCAATTATTTAAAGGCTGACGAGTTGTGCTTGATGATATGACCTCAAATCAATATTGCGATCCATTGACAATTTTACCTCAGTTGTAATAAATGAATGATTATATAAACTGCTTGAATAGCTCAGTTAGCTCAGTGTTTGAGTTCTCCATGTTGCTTCCATGTTGCAAACTGGACAACATGGGCGGAGTCATGCGACTACAGACGCAGTAGTATGATTTAAAGGGTGTAAAAAATGCCTGTACCTTTAAAAAAAAAACTAACTGAAAAAATATATATACAAATAAAGAAATAATCAACATAGGCAAGATTACATCGATTAGTGCTTCTGAAGACGTATTCAATTAGTTTTCAATTCATTGCCCAGCCCTACTCCAGAGTATCACACAGATCCATGCCATTTAATACCCACTTTCAATAGCCAAGAACTAAGTCTTGTCACCATCAGGAGCCAATAAGCATTCTTGTTTTTAAACTGTGGACTGCTGATTGGCCGCCTGGATTGCGTTCCATATGCATTTCGTTAATCCCAGCACTGTAATCTGTAACAGTCAGCAAATACACATATCACACGCTTCCAGCATGTCACACTCATTTCAGCTTTAAGACACAACTTCAGGCATGGACTGCAGGCCTCCAAGACCAAGACTTGAGCAGCAGATCTGTTGAGTCCTGTAAGTCCTGCTCCTGTGAGGTGGAGCCTCCATAAGCTTCAGTAAGCATTGGGCAACCCTGACCCTTGGTTTGGCCGTCCTTGGAGCACTTTTGGTAGGTGCTGACCACTGCATACCGGGAGAGAACACCCCACAAGACCTGCCTGATGTTTTGGAGATGTTCTGACCCAGTCAATCTAGAACATATATATATGCTGGTATGCTGACTAATAGATCCACCCCCTGACAGGAGCCACTGGAACCAGATCATCAGTGTTATTATGGCTGATCGGTGGAGCTACGTAGTGTGAGAGTCCTTTCATGGTCACCATTTCCAAGGTTTTATCCTTATCCTGTGGACACTGTGATGGCCACTGCCTGCCTTTAGTCTAGCATATTGATTCTGGCTGAGAGGGCCCAGTGTCCAGTGCCCTCTTTTAATCTGATCTCTCGTCAGTGTTATTTGAGGTCGATCATGTCACAGTTTCAATCTGGGATGAAACAGAACTGACCCGGGGGTTTTGTCCATCACTGCTGTGCCGCTCCGACACAGCTCCTCAGCGGCCAGCCGCAGCAGCGAGGGAGTCTTTTTATAGGTCGCTAACCGTCTCTAATTTTCCGAGTGGTGGCAGAAGCCCATGGGTGAAGTGTGAGACGTACTCAGCCATCTGCCTGCTCTTTGTCCCTCGCTGCGGAATCCGACTGAAGACAACAGACTCTCTCCTCTGCAGCCCGCCTTCCTCCCCTTCCCTCTCTTCCACTTTTAGCTCCTATGCCGCTCCTTCCTCTTTGCCCGTTTTTCAGCCTCCTCCTCATGCTCCATCAGCTAAAGTCCTCTGGTGACCCTTCCGTTAAAGGAGCTACATGGAAGATTAAGCACATATACGGGGTTTCGCGTCCAGATTCTGCTGCTATTCATAAGCTTGTTTTTATAAACATGCAGGAGTCTGATTAACATCACAGCTAGGTGAAGTGCAGGGCACTGATGATCTGCTCCCAGTGGCTCCTGTCCAGGGTGGATATATTAGGTCTTGAAAAACAATGGACAAGCGTAAGAATCTGAGACAAGAGCAAGAACCAAACTGACGTGATGTTCTAGACAATGACTGGGTCAGAACATCCTCCTCCTAAACATCAGGCAGGTCTTGTGGGATGTTCCTGATTTGCAGTGGTCAGCACCTACCAAAAGTGCTGCAAAGAAGGAGATCCAAGGGTCATGGGTGCCCATGGCTCATTGATGCTCATGGAGGCCCACCTCGCAGCTTACAGGATTTGAAGGATCTGCTGCTGATGTTAGTCTTTTTGCCCGATACTACAGATCAGTTTATAGGTGTGTATAGGGGATGCATAGATGCGCATAGGTGTGTATAGGGGATGTATAGTTTATGTGTAGGTGTGTGTAGGGGATGCATAGATGGATATAGATGTATTTAGGGTATATAAACACATGTTTATAGGTGTGGAAAGGGGATGTATAGTTTATGTGTAGGTGTGTATAGGGGATGCATAGATATATTTGGGGTATATATACGCATCTTTATGGGTGTGTATAGGGGATGTATAGTTTCTATGTAGGGGTGTAGAGGGGCTGTATAGATGAATATAGACGTATTTATGTGATATATATATATATAGGTGTGTATATGGG
This sequence comes from Salminus brasiliensis, assembly GCF_030463535.1. Lineage (NCBI taxonomy): Eukaryota > Metazoa > Chordata > Actinopteri > Characiformes > Bryconidae > Salminus > Salminus brasiliensis. Next base: position 1,183,664 of record NC_132894.1, on the reverse strand, counting down.
ATACATAGATGCACACAGATACATGCATATAGACATGTCTAGGGTATATTTACATGTTTATAGGGATGCATAGATGTGTTTAGGGGTTATATAGACGTGTGTATGTGTGTAAATGCAATACTACAGATCAGTGCATCAGAGCTCCAAAGGGTCCACACAATAGTAGGCAGATGGTTTTAATGTTATGGCTGATCAGCCTGCCTTTTGTTTGTTTGTTTGTTTGTTTTACACGCACGTTGCCTTTCATCGTACAATGTACGCGACCCACATTCAGCAGATGATGGAGCAGTGAGTCAGGGTACCATAATAAACAGCACAGCTCTGATGCTGCGGAACTGTGAGATTTCTGTCTCTGTAGAACTTCTTTGTTTCTCTGAAGTCTTTCAGACAGAAAAAAGAATCACCCACCAATAAATCATTCACTTCTCCATTATTCCCTCCGATTCCCCTGTCCAGCCGGCTGCTCTTTGATAAGGGTAATTAGTGAAGCTGGGGGACTGGGAATGAAGCGATACAGGTGAGCGGAGAGGAGAGGCCTGTCCCTCCCTCTCTGGAGTTAGTTGACTGATGACGCTTTTGATTTGCAGTGACACAAACCGTTAATTGAATCAAACTGTTTATAACTCGGCCTGTCGGAGAGATTTTGGCCGCCTGCGTCTGGTGTTAAATGACGCCTCTCTGCTCGGAGTAGCTAATCGCTAACGGCACAGTGGATCAAAGCAGGTGTCAGAGTTGTCCGGAGTTGTTTATCTTAAGGCCGTTTTTGTGGTTTCTGCTAAAATGGTCGTAATAAAGCATATTTACTTTTAGAAACTCCTGCATTGGAGACGCTGCCTTCTCCTATCTCTGGATGCTGGATCATCTTTCAGCCGTAGTGCTGCGATCCGAGTTTCCCTCCCTGGGCGTTTCTTAAATCTAATCCGTGACATTGGGAGTTGTTCTGAGTAAAAGCCAAACAGTTCAGTTGTCTAGATATGTGCCTCTTGAGGTTAGATGGAAGCTTTGTTGAAATCTGCAACCCTAAAAATCCTGTGTCTACATGTAGACAGAAGCCTGTAATGGTTGCATCAGACTTTCTTTTCTTGGATCCTTCATTTTTGTCAGCAGCTTTTTTTTCCTTTGCTTTTTTGGTGAGAAAGATAAGACACAGTTGCTGCATTCGAAGCAAGATGATGATATTACAACCCCTTATTGCAGAGACGGGTATAGAGGAGGTACAGTATGTAGTTGTGTATGGGAACTCATGGATGCATATGGACGCGTCTGGGGGATATTTCGATGTTTATAGGTGTGTACATGGCGATGTGTTTAGGCGTCATATAGATGTATAGGGGTGTGTATAGGGGATGTATAGTTTCTGTGTAGGTTGTATAGGGGATGCATGCACATAGATGTATTTAGGGGATATGTAGGTGTGTATATGGGATGCATACATAGGCGCATCTGGGGGATATTTAGATCTTTATAGGTGTGTACATAGATGTGTTTAGGCATCATATAGATGTATAGGGGTGTATATAGGGGATGCATAGCTGCACAGAGATGTATTTAGGGGATATATGGGTGTGTATAGGGGATGTATAGTTTCTGTGTAGGTTGTATAGGGGATGCATAGATGTGTGTAGGGGTTGTATATATGTATATAGATGTGTATAGGGGATGTAGTTTCTGAGTATGTGTGTATATTGGATGCATAGATGCACATAGATGTCTAGGAGATATTAAGATGTTTATAGGTGTGTTTATGTATAGGTGTGTATAGGGGATGCATAGCTGGATATAGATGTATTTAGGGTATATATACACATGTTTATAGGTGTGTGTGTGTATAGGGGATGCATAGATGGCTATATATGTATTTAGGGTATATATAAACATGCTTATAGGTGTGTGTATAAGGGATGCATAGATGGCTATAGATGTATTTAGGGTATATAAACACATGTTTATAGGTGTGTATAGGGGATGCATAGATGATATAGATGTATTTAGGGTATATATAAACATGCTTATAGGTGTGTATAAGGGATGCATAGATGATATAGATGTATTTAGGGTATATAAACACATGTTTATAGATGTGTATAGGGGATGCAGAGATGCGCATAGGTGTGTATAGGGGATGTATAGTTTATGTGTAGGTGTGTATAGGGGATGCATAGAGATATATAGATGTATTTAGGGTATATATATGCATGTTTACAGGTGTGTATAGGGGATGCATAGATGTACATAGGTATGTATAGGGGATGCATAGATGTACATAGGTATGTATAGGGGATGTATAGTAATGTAGGGGTGTAGAGGGGCTGTGTAGATGTATATAGATGTATTTAGGTGATATATATATATATATATATATATATATATATATATATATATATATATATATAGGTGCGTGTATGGGATACATAGATGCACACAGATACATAGATGTGTATGGCATTTAATGGATGCATATAGACGTGTCTAGGGAATGTTTACATGTTTATAGGTGTGCTTATATGGGATGCATAGATGTGTTTAGGGCTTATATATATACGTATGTAGGTGTGTATAGGGGATGTATTGTTTCTGTGTAGGTGTGTAAATGGGATGCATGGATGTATATAGATATGTCTATGGAATATGAAGATGTATACAGAAGTGTAGGGGATGTATAAATGTAAATAGATGTGTCATTGGGAAATAAAGATGTATCTAGGTTCCTGTTGGGGGGGATGATCTGTATATCTGTATGTATAGGTAATATAGATATATGTACATAGGTGTGTCTTAGGGAAATGTAGTTCTGTAAATGTGTGTGTATAAGGAATATAAAGATGTGTATAGGGGATACACAGACATATATGAGGATGTATGTATATAGATGCATCTAGGGATTATAGATACTAGGGATGCACCGATCAATCTTTTTCTGTTCCGACGATACCCGATACAGATCCAATACCATTGTTGAATTAATAAACCATATACCTGACTATCTAGAAGAGACTTAAGGCACCAGGATTGAGGTAATCATTACTTTGCTAACTTTGTAAAACAAACGATGACAAATGAACACAGATATTAATAAATCCAGTTTCTGTTTATTGGTCACTAAATGAATAACCGTGCTGGACCTCGGCACAGTGCTGTCTGGGCTAGGATTTCTGTCTAAACTCACTAAAGCAGCTCCTCCAGTCTCGGGTCTCCTTATATGGAAGACGAGCTGGATTACTCACTGATAGTTGATGACGGTATAGTTGATGATATGTGTATGATGTATCTAGGTTACTCTGAACCTGGGTTATTAAGCCTAGAATACCGCCGCGTTCGTGAATGGATCGGCCCTTTGGATCAGACCATTTATCCGATACCCGATCCAGCTAATTTTGTTAGTATCGGGACCGATATCCAATCCTAGTATCGGATTGGTGCACCCCTAATAGATACATGTATATGGGGACATATAGATAAAAACCATGACCCTGCAAACAAGTACTGTAGTGTTGAAGAAGCACATGCTGGGATAAATACCCACTCATGGAAGATCAGATGTTCTGTTCTCCTCCTCTTCACTGCCCTGGACTATCTATGGAGGTAATTGTGGGGATGACCTCAGGAGGCCCTGATGGTAGCTAGGAAAATGGAGTGTCCTTCAAAGACTACTCGCTTCTGATGAATACCATTGATTGTGATGCTAAGTAGTGTATATAAGCACTGGCAGATGAGGGACACTCCCTTTGAGGCAGTTCTGCAGCTCTGATCGTGGCGGTCTATTGAAGAAACAGATATTGACCATTGAAGGTGTGTTTTTAAGCTTATCCTAATACACGACGTGCGTCTGTCTCCATCTTTGCCATAATTCCTTTCAGGTGGCATGTTTGTATGTGTCTGCTTTGGAGGAGAAGGTTGTGGATAGATGCCCATTACACTCATTTCACTTTCACTCAATTACATGCAATTGAATGTCATTCATTCCCAGGCTTTGGTTCCAGCTCAGTCTTATGCTAAGTAACAAATGGCTAGTGGCAGCCGTGTATCTGTCACACTGGGAGTGTGTGTGTGTGTGTGAAGCTCATCTGTCAGAGCTGTGGCCCTTTATCTGTAGCTCTACAGTCTGTGCCTTCCAGAGCTCATTCTGGCCGGCCCTCCTCCAGGAAGCGTTTTGGTGTAGATTAGACTCTCTCAAACGAGCTCACTGGAACTAGTCCCAAGCACCCCGAACCGCCAGGCTTCAGAAAGTCTATTTATGCTCACCATCATGTTCTTCAAATGCTGACTCGCTTCATGATTGCCTGCTTCTACAACCACACAATTATATTTAGACTTATTTCTGCCTGCTGAAAGAGGCCTGCTCGTCACGGTCAGCGTGTTAATCCCATATTAAAACATGCAGAGTGCATTTCAAATCTGCTGCTGTATTTTATGTGCATTCAGAAGGCATGCACTGAATGCAGGAGTTGCTGAGCCTGCAGCAGAAAGCTTAAAGGAATAATGCATTATGATGAAATGCTTAAATATGCTTGGAATTTGTTTTACTCACAGCAAATGTAAATGAAATGAAATGACTGCTTTCTAAAAGAAGGTCGGGAGCGCTCGGAGATCCTCCCTGGTGGTCCATTTATTCAAGTCTAGGACAAGGACATGATCTGACTGACAGATTTTATTCTCTAACTGATGCCAAAATATGGTCCTGAAAAAGGGATTAACTTTCCCCCGATCCACTGAAGTTAAGGCTAAGCCAGGGGGTGGATAGAAACTCTCATCAGCTTTACCTGAAACTTTCTCTCCTCTACTTCAGTTCAGTATGTCAGTATCTGTGCCCTTGGAATACACAGATTAAAGAATTCTCACCTAAGCGTGGTCCATCCTGTGTGCTGTTGGAGCAAACTATCCAATCATATATACTCCAGATTAGACCCACTGTTAATCAGATTTTTTGAACACACGCACGTTTTTTAAAAGCTCTCAGATTTAACTAAACTGGAGGATTTGTCATGATGAACTGTCAGCATAAGGAGTAGGTGGCTTGATTATTATTTATTTTATTAAGTTATATATTATATAATATATAAATATATACATAAAATGTTGTAATTTTACCTATGCTACTTTGTGCACTTCTGGTTCAGAGTAAAGTTCAATCAATCTATAATTGTTTAGCTCTGTACACTGTATAAATAATTCTGGATGCACAGACCAATAGAAATGCTCTAAATTATTCGGAAAGAACTCTTATTATACATTAAACATCCATTAAAAGTATTTGGACACCTGCTAATTTATTGTTTCTCCTCAAATCAAGGGTATTAAAAAGCTTTTGTTGGAGTAACTTTCTCTACTGTTCAGAGAAGAAGACTTTTGACTTTTTTCTACTTACATTGCATTTAGCGACATGAGTGTTAGTGAGGTCAGGATGCTGGATGATGATGACCACCCCACCTCATCATCCCCAACTTATCCCAACTGCTCCACAGCTCCTCAATGCTGGGGGGCTTTATACCCCTCTAGCCCACGCCTGGCATTATTAGGCAGCATGGAGCCAATAGGTTCATGTTGATCTGTGCTGCAACATAAAGTAGCTGAATGCACTCCTTAGAAGAGGTGTCCATAAACATTTGGACCAGACACTTGCAGGTCTCATTGGTGTCTGTGACTGAGGTCTCTAATACTCGTTTTCAGAATGAAAGGAGGTGGATAACAGAGTCTGCAGAGGAACAGATGGATACAGTCTGGAACTGTAGACCTACACAGTGCTCCTGTACGGTCAGTGCAGCTGATGGAATGGGCCGAGTTCATTCCAAAGCAGGGTGGTCATAATGTTCTGCTATGACTGTAAATATATATAAAACGTATGTATTTGTTTTCTAATTTACTTGGAACATCATCAGTGTGTTTGATCTCAGAGGTGAGGTGTTAAAGCAGGGAGAGTGATCTGCTGCTAATCCAGTAAAGACCGTGCTCTTCCTTCTCCACCGCGGAGCTGTGTAACGCAGCAGACTGAAAGGAGAAGCTCCACCATGCTTCTCTCTCCATCAGTCTGAGTAAACACTCCACAAAGCTTTATTCTCCTCCTGAAGGTCTTTTCTTCGCTCTCGCGCTCCCTCGCGCTTTCTCTTTCGCTTTATTGACAAAAGACATTTCACCCGAGCCATTCAGCTGTCAGCTCCGGGACAGCACACTGCTGCGTGGAGGAAAGGTGGTTTTGTTAAATATGGTGCTCTGAATGAGGACTGCAAGGTGGGATTCACTTGTGCCCCCGTTACCATGTTTAACCCTTTCAAGCCTGAGCCGTCAAGTAGGAAAAAGTCCTAATCCTTTAAAATGTTTATTTGACCTTCTGACCAAGTACTGTATTTTAAAAAATACATGATATAAGACTTTGCATACATGAATTTTTTTTGTATGTTGTATTTAAAATATCAGGAACTCATTGCTCACAGCAGGCTTTATTAAAAAAATATATAATAAATAAATCAAATAGAAAAAACAAAACAAAAAAAAACAAACAAACCCCTCATTATTATTTATTTCATTTATTACATATTATTATTGTTATTTATTAGTTATCTAATATAATTATTATTAATATCAAACTGATGTTGCAGATGCCTCAAAAAGGCAGTGGTGGCTCAGCGGTTAGAGCGCCGGGATATTGATAACAGGGTTGTGGGTTCGATTCCCGGGCTCGGCAAGCTGCCACTGTTGGGCCCTTGCGCAAGGCCCTTTACCCTCTCTGCTCCCCGGGCGCTAGAGTTGGCTGCCCACTGCTCTGGGTGTGTGTGTGTACTCACTGCCCCTAACACGTGTGTGTGTGTGAGTGTGTGTTCACTACCAGATGGGTTAAATGCAGAGGACACATTTCGCTGTACAGTGACAAATACGTGCACCTTTACCTTTAAATATGTGTCAAATATGATGGACTTGATTTTAAAGGGTTAGGGAGCTGTGTGTACAATGAAAACACTGTGTGTGTGTGTGTGTGTGTGTGTGTGTGTGTGTGTGTGTACTGTATGTGTATGTGTCCGCACTGTAAAGCACAAACCTACAGTCGTTTCTCTTCTGTTTTGTGCTTCCAGGACTCTGCTCAGGAGGGAGTCATCACCAGAGACATCCACCGCACCTTTCCTGCTCATGACTACTTCAAGGACTCAGACGGTGATGGACAAGACTCCCTCTACAAGATCTGTAAGGTGAGGAGAACTGCTGACTGCACTCGACTGCACTGGGTTTTTTAAGATACGTGCCGTTCTAGATATACTGACGACACTGAGAAAGTCAGAAACATGTATATCAAATCAAATCAAATCAAATCACTTTTATTGTCGTGTCACGTTACACAGGTGTGAAGGTGAGTGAAGAACTTGGGTGCATCGTCCCTCACAGTATTACAACAAAATAGAAAATACAGAATATTTACACATTCATTTATACTATACACACACACACCCATAAACACACACTCTATTTACACTACTGCTCTGGTGAAAGCAGTGAAATGCACAGGTTTGATATATTTATAAAAGGCACTGGATGGGTGTGAGTTCAGGTGTAGTGTGGGTGGGTGGGGGAAAGTCTTTGTGGGTGCAGTGTGTGACTGTAGTAGTGAGTGCAGGGTGCAGTGTGTGTGTGTTTGGGGAGGTGGTGTGATGTTACAGATGAGGTACACAGTGCACAAGCTATTGGCTATGCTCACTGGGGGTCTTTTTATGTTATTTCTTTTTTCTTTTTTCTGTGTTTTACTAATTACTAATTATGTAAATCTGCTTTGTAACGGCAACAGCTGTAAAAGCTATACAAATAAATTTGACTTGACTTTGACTATTAGTTCATGATAATAGAACAATAACACTGCATCTAATCACCAACCTCCAAAATGGTGAATGTCCAGAAGATGGTTAAGAAAAAAAGTTCTTAAACATGTACAACGATTTATTCCAAGCCAAGAACATTTCTATTGGTCAATTCTTCTGGAGTTATTTACACAGTATACAGAGCAGCTACAGGGTTCAGATGATGGAACTGAGATACATGTTTTTTCTATTGGACAGCAGCGAAATATCGATTAAATATATATATAAGGTGCTACATGGAGCACTTTGTGTTCAGAGTGTTATTTCTGGTGGCCGTACTGTTTTAGGTCAGACCCTAAAAAATAATCAGTCCCGTTATATACAGTCTTATACTAAGTTTAGGCGGCACTGCTTGTCAGATTTCATGTATAGTTGATGATATAGTTGTAAATAGGTCTAATCCTAAGTTATGTACTAAGCCACAGTTATGTACATTAATGCACAATTAAGATAAGATAAGATAAGATAAGATAATCCTTTATTAGTCCCGCAGTGGGGAAATTCTCACAATTACTCTTTATTTATAATGAATTAATAAAAATAAACATAAAAAACATAAACAGTAATGTCAAATGTGTTTAATATTATTATTATTAGATTTCTTAACATTTTATTTAATTTATTAAATTCAGTAAATAAATTCAAATCGGGTCTAAAATATGCAGGAAGGTTCCTGTAGAAGTTTTATTCATATTACATTTGCAACATTAACGTAACAGGTTCTTTGAGCAGGAGAGCCTGAACGTTTGCATAAGACTTCAGCTGCACTGAACATTATTATCACCGTTCCCAACTTTCAAATATTCAAAATTATTATTAAGAAATATTAAGAGACTGTTGTGTTGTGTTGGTTTATTGTCTGTATTTATTTATTTATTTATTCAGTGCTTTTAAAATAATCGTTCTGCACCAAAATCATCTAATAAAATCATGATTCAGTATTTTCGGACACATTTTTACACAGATTTACGCCCTGACATACAGTTATTCCGTCCCGATTAAGGTTATCTGATGGATTGTGGAGGATGTTTGAATATTATAGATCATTTATTGCAGATAATTCTTAGTAAATGAAGCAGGAGGAGTGGTAGTTGTTTGTAAAGCACCTTTAGAAGAGGAACGGGAGACAGAGGGACATACAGCTTTGTTCGCTGATGTTAAATCTCCTTGGTAAGAAGCTGTTAGAAGCTCTCCATCACCTGATTGCTCGTGCCAGATTAAGGGGGCCTGCACACAGAGGCTCCTTCTGACGCTGGGATGCTGGAGAGGTTGTGTGTGTTTTAGAGATCCGCACTTAGTAAATGTCCACCGTAATTAGAGCACAGTCTGTCTGAATCCTGTGTTAAATTTGAGATTGATTAATTAATTAGACATTTCTTTCTGCAGGCGTACTCTGTGTATGATGAAGAGATTGGGTATTGCCAAGGCCAGTCGTTCCTGGCTGCAGTTCTGCTGTTGCATGTGAGTAATCTTCCCTTTTTGTAGTAAGAATCTTTTTTTAACCCTTTAAACATCCTCACAGGAGTCCATTGGTCCACACTTTAACATAGCTAGTATTATAGTATTATAACAACGGCGTGTGTGAAGATCTGGGATATTTTAGACAGTAAAATCAACAACTGGCCATCTAATGTACAATACGGTATGTCCAAATGTTTGTGGACACCCCTTCTACTGCTACTTTAAGTTGCACCCATTGCTGATACAGATGTGATGCAAATGCACACACAGCTTGTCTAGTCCCTGTAGAGAAGAAGTACTGCCAATAGAATAGGACTCTCTGGAGCAGATAGTGAACATGAACCTATCAGCACCATGCTGCCTAATAATGCCAGGCGTGGGCTAGAGGGGTATAAAGCCACCCAGCATTGAGCTGTGGAGCAGTGGAAGAACTGTGTTCTCTGGAATGATGGTGGAGGAGCTGGGGAGTTGGGGATGATGAGGTGGGGTGATGATCACCATCCAACATCCTGACCTCACTAACACTAACATTGCTGAATGCAATTAAATCTTCACAGCAATGCTGGTCCTCCAAAATCTAGTAGAAAGTCTTCTTCCCTGGACAGTAGAGACAGTTATTCCAACTCTTTTAATACCCTTGATTTCAGAAGAAGCAGTGAATAAGCATGTGTCCCAATACTTTTGTCCATCTAGTTTACTATATTTAGCACATTTTCAGGGTGTGGAGGTTACTTGAAGGAGAAAGGCGGATGTTGGAGAACACAGTGATGAAAAGAAAGGAGATGCAGGAGAGGCAAATGAAGGCATTTTAAGAGCAGTCTAAAACAACAGCGGAGAGGAGAGAGGAATTATGGGAGTAGTGACGGAGCGAACGCCTCCTACTGACACTTCATTGACACAGCTCTTACCTAAAGACTAAGCAGGCTCTCTCTCTCGGCTGCTTTTGAATTACGATGTCAAACATTTAAGACTTTATGAAAATTCCAGCTCAGGAAAGCAGCTTAGCCTCGGTCTTCCAGTGGAAGTTGGCATCTGAGGGGGTTTCATTATGCAGTGCGGCTCTGTTAGCGCTCGGCCTTGCCCATGAAGCCCAGGAGGTGTCAGGAATATTAATGACTCGGACTGTCTACCTGCAGGAGCCCATTCAGTCCTGGACACACACGCTGTCTCCATGATTTAATACCCACCTTAGCGCTCTCTCCCTCTCTCTTTCTCTCTCTCTTTCTCTCTCTCACACACACACACACACACACACACACTCACACTACAGCTCTGCCACTGACAAAAGACAGACAGATGCTTTCCGTTGGGCTTGTGGCAAAACGCTCACTCACCACATTATGACACTCACTCTCACACGCTGTGGCACATCTCACTCTACCCTTCTGTTTCTCTCCCTTTACACAGTGCAGAGCTCTCTCACTTTCACTCTCGCGCACTCTCACTCTATCCTCCGGCCACAGTCTTCTTCTCAATGTCTCATGTTTCTCCCTCTCGACCACCGCGAGTCCTTTATGTAACACATCTCTCTCTCTCTCTCTCTCTCTTTCACTTAGTCTCTCTCTCTACTGTCTCTTTCTCTCTCCCTCTTTCATTCTCGTGTTCTCGCTCTCTCTCGCTTTCTCTCACTCACACTTGTTCTCTCATTCTCTCTTTCACTCTTTGCTCTCGCGTTCACTTTATTTCTCATTCCCATTCTCCCTAGTGTTCTCTCACTCTCGCACACTCTCTTGTCTGTCTCTCGTTTGCTCTCTCTCTCTCTTTCCCTTGTTTGTCTTTTATCTCATCTCAGTCTCTCCATCTCAAAGTTCTCACACAGCTGCTCTTATCTGTGAACCTCTCTCAGAGCTGCTGTCCCGTCTCAGAGCTGCCATCCCGTCTCAGAGCTGCCGTCCCGTCTCAGAGCTCTCGTCTTAGAGCCCCCGTCCCATCTTAGAGCTCTTGTCTCGTCTCAGAGCCCCCATCCTGTCTTAGAGCTCTCGCCTCGTCTCAGAGCCCTCTTGCCTCGCCGCAGAGCCCTCTCCCCGTCTCAGAGCCCTCTCCCCGTCTCAGAGCCCTCTCCCTGTCTCAGAGCTCTCATCACGTCTCAGAGCTCTCATCCTGTCTCAGAGCCCTCTCCCCGTCTCAGAGCTCTCATCACGTCTCAGAGCCCTCTCCCCGTCTCAGAGCCCTCTCCTCGTCTCAGAGCTCTCATCACGTCTCAGAGCCCTCTCCCCGTCTCAGAGCCCTCTCCCCGTCTCAGAGCTCTCATCACGTCTCAGAGCCCTCTCCCCGTCTCAGAGCCCTCTCCCCGTCTCAGAGCTCTCATCACGTCTCAGAGCCCTCTCCCCGTCTCAGAGCCCTCTCCCCGTCTCAGAGCCCTCTCCCTGTCTCAGAGCTCTCATCACGTCTCAGAGCTCTCATCCTGTCTCAGAGCCCTCTCCCCGTCTCAGAGCCCTCTCCCCGTCTCAGAGCTCTCATCACGTCTCAGAGCTCTCATCCTGTCTCAGAGCCCTCTCCCCGTCTCAGAGCCCTCTCCCCCGTCTCAGAGCCCTCTCCCCGTCTCAGAGCCCTCTCCCCGTCTCAGAGCTCTCATCACGTCTCAGAGCTCTCATCACGTCTCAGAGCCCTCTCCCCGTCTCAGAGCTCTCATCCTGTCTCAGAGCCCTCTCCCCGTCTCAGAGCCCTCTCCCCGTCTCAGAGCTCTCATCCTGTCTCAGAGCCCTCTCCCCGTCTCAGAGCCCTCTCCCCGTCTCAGAGCCCTCTCCCCGTCTCAGAGCCCTCTCCTCGTCTCAGAGCCCTCTCCCTGTCTCAGAGCTCTCATCCCGTCTCAGAGCCCTCTCCCCGTCTCAGAGCCCTCTCCCCGTCTCAGAGCCCTCTCCTCGTCTCAGAGCCCTCTCCCCGTCTCAGAGCCCTCTCCTCGTCTCAGAGCCCTCTCCCCGTCTCAGAGCCCTCTCCTCGTCTCAGAGCCCTCTCCTCGTCTCAGAGCCCTCTCCTCGTCTCAGAGCCCTCTCCCCGTCTCAGAGCCCTCTCCCCGTCTCAGAGCTCTCATCCCGTCTCAGAGCCCTCTCCCCGTCTCAGAGCCCTCTCCCCGTCTCAGAGCCCTCTCCTCGTCTCAGAGCCCTCTCCCCGTCTCAGAGCCCTCTCCTCGTCTCAGAGCCCTCTCCCCGTCTCAGAGCTCTCATCCCGTCTCAGAGCCCTCTCCTCGTCTCAGAGCCCTCTCCTCGTCTCAGAGCCCTCTCCTCGTCTCAGAGCCCTCTCCCCGTCTCAGAGCCCTCTCCTCGTCTCAGAGCCCTCTCCTCGTCTCAGAGCCCTCTCCTCGTCTCAGAGCCCTCTCCTCGTCTCAGAGCCCTCTCCCCGTCTCAGAGCCCTCTCCCCGTCTCAGAGCTCTCATCCCGTCTCAGAGCTCTCGCCTCGTCTATGAGCCCCCGTCTCGTCTCAGAGCCCCCGTCCCGTCTGACCGAACCTGTAACAGTTTTGATTATTAAACTGACATTCTCATGAAGAATCCCCCTTCACTGAAAGACCTGCTGAGAGCTGTGTAGAGAGAGGGGTGTGTATGTATGAATATGGTGACTATGCTAAACACAGCCTGTGTGATTGTAGATGCCAGAGGAGCAGGCGTTCTGCGTGTTGGTGAAGATCATGTATGAGTACGGACTCCGGGATCTCTACAAGAACAACTTTGAGGATCTGCACTGCAAGTTCTACCAGCTGGAGCGCCTGATACAGGTAGACTGATGAACTGTTGAGGTTGTCACTGTTCAGCGTTAGAATTATTCAAATTTTAATTATTCAAATTTTTAAAAATTAAATTAAGAATTATTAAAATGAAAAATATAATTTCATTTATATTTTGTCTTTCTTCTGTTACTGGCGACCCCTCAACATACAGAAACAACCCCCCGAAGTAAAAACCTGCTTCTAGAAGGTGCTTCTTCTGCTGGCTGAAATGTTCAGTGGCTTTGTGATTTAGTGAGAGCCTGAAAGTCCCCTGCTTGTTTCAGCCTTGCTGTCCCATGTGATTGGATATCACCTGGTCTTGCTTGGAGACAGAAGTACACTTTCACGCTCACCCTGCAGGACAAGTATCGTCCAAGAGGAGCCACCCTCACACCACCCTCCTGTAATCTATCAGAGCGACTCGACTGCGAACAGGGTTTTAATTTTGTGCTGAAATGCAATTAGAGCCTCTTCAGCACTCAGCCCAATACAGTTAGTATTGATAAGCTCCCCCACGACTGGAGTGTTAGCATCGATCGCTCCAAGGAAGGAAACACACAGGTGGTGGAAGCCATGCTGGACAGCAACAGGCTCTCTGGAAGAATTCCCATCTCGGGCAATCTCCATTTCAAGCAGCTCTGCTGTTGTTTCTTCGTCTCTGCTCCACTCAGCCTCTGATCAGACAGAGAAATCAGGCCAAGAGAGAGATTCTTTTCCCTTTCGTCACTTTCAGCCTCTTTCAGACTCGTTTTAAGGCTCTTTATAGGAAGATGCTTATTGAGGAGATGGCTTTTAGTGGGGCTTTTAAGTTGCTCACTGACGCTCAGAAAATCTCCACTTTTTGTATAAATAAGCGGCAGTCCAAAGAAAAGCAGGCTAGACTAATAGACCACCTATAGTGGAAAACACAAAGGCATGGTGTGTTTTACATGGTGTGGAAATCTGAGGAGCAGCGAATCTCTAACCTGTGTTTTTCTCACTGTTCTCTTTAGGAGCAGCTCCCAGAGTTGTGGTCGCACTTCCAAGATCTGAACCTGGAGGCCCACATGTACGCCTCACAGTGGTTCCTCACGCTCTTCACCGCCAAGTTTCCCCTGTGCATGGTCTTCCACATCACAGACCTGCTGCTCTGTGAGGTACTCCAGCACTTTCATCAACTACATGAATAAACACATTTAGGGATGCACCTATATGGGAATGGTTTTCCAGTGGCAGATGCACAAATGTCTTTCTTCCACACATCAGTGAAAGAACGGGAGGTTCTGAAGAGCTCACTGAACTCCAGCGTGGTTCTGTATGTAATAGGAGACACCGCTGCACCACCAACAACAAGTCAGCTGGTGAAATTTCCTCCCTCCTAGATCTTCCTCCATCAGCTGTGAGTGGTGTTATTATTGAACAGTGGAAGAGTTTAGGAGGAACAGCTCACAGAGAGCAGCTCAGTGTCCACAGAGTGTCTGTCAGACCACGTAAAGTTACAGAGCGGAGTCAGGGCCGAGTGCTGAGCTCAGAGCAGAGAGCAGAAAAGCCTCCAACTGACTCAGTAACTGCAGCAGAGCTCCAGACCTGCTGCTGCTGGTAGAGCTGCTGTTAAAGGAGGACCAGCTCCAGATTAATGCCAATGGGTTTAGAACGGCATATAAACAATCCTGAAGGTGTAACGCCTAGGTGTCCCAATACTTTTGTCCATATAGTGTAGATAGGCATTAAAGAAAATGTTACATTTATTGAATCAAACATTAGCTTAAAATGTCAGTCTAATCACACCACCATCACCCACTGGCAATAACATTTAAACCACCTGCCTAATAGTGTAGCGTGTAGGTCCCCCTCATGCCTCCTCACAAGAAATAGCTCTGACCCGTCGAGGTATGGACTCCATGGTGTCCTGTGGTATTGGATGCCATGACTAACATTAGCAGCAGATCCTTTAAGTCCTGTAAGCTGTGAGGTGGGACCTCCATGAGCATCTGTGACAATCAAAGGCTCCTTGGCCGTCCTTCCTTGGAGCACTTTTGGTAGGTACTGACCACTGCATACCGGGAACGCTCACAAGATCTGCCTGATGTTTTGGAGATGTTCTGGCCCAGTCATTGTCTAGAACATCACAGTTTGGTTCTTGTCAAAACGCTTGTCCATTTTTCCTTCTTCAACTCCTTCATCACCTTCAAGAACTGACTGTTCACTCGCTGACTAATATGAGGCAGACCCAGATCATCAGTGGTGTTCACTTCACTGGCCAGTGGTTTTAATGTTATGGCTGATCAGTGCTTAGTCACACTGTGAGGTTGGTTAGCTCTGTAGGGCACATAGCTGAGGTGCTTTAAAGTCTCTCGGAGAATCACCAGAGCCTTTTCCCCCTTAGCCTTGGCTCTCTATCTTCTATACGACGTGCTCTGCTGCTTTTGTCTTTACGTTCCTCCGAGAGCTTTTTACTTTTTTGGTCTTTTCTTCGCCGTTCAGTGGAAGTGCTGGTAGCCTGAGGCAGGACAATTAAAAGTTTCCTCAGACTGTCTCAGTCAATGAGTCGCATGATAAGAATCTGTGAGATCTGTCTAGGAGCACCTCTCTCTCACTCTCTCTCCTCTTATCTCCATCATTTATCCCTCTCTTTATCTGCAGTGTGTTCCTCTGTTCTCTGTTTGAGGCTCGTTTGTTGTGTAGCTGCCTCTCCACCTTCACTTAACATCTTGTTTATGTGTTTTGAGGCACCCTGGACACATTTCTGTGCTTTCTCAAAAGCCTTTGACAGAGACGATTCCCCCAACATAAAATAAACTAGGCTAGGCTGGTTTTGCAGCATGCTTGAAATTGTGAGGGGGTTTGAGCTGTTTTTGTATTTATTATTATAGTTGTTTCTTCACAGGATTTCTAAAAATAAAGAAATATGGCCTGAAAACAAAATACTATGTGGTACTAGGGTAAATTGCAATTGCAAATACAATTAATTTAATACAATTTCAGATAGTTTTAACCAGATGAATCCAGCCTACATGCAACAGAAATATTTGCATCAAAAAAATAAATCTGATTAATGAAATGAGGCAAATCTTTAATTAACAGTTTTATATATTACATATTATAGTATATTGTTCGTATGATATCTAGGGTGTTTTTGATTCATCTGTGCAGCGGTGGCTTAGCGATTAGAGCTCTAGGCTATTGATGACAGGGTTGTGGGTTCGAAATTGAGCCCTTGAGCAAGACCCTTCACCCTCTCTGCTCCCCAGGCGCTGGTGTGTGTATTGAGCCACAGATGGTTCAAATGCAGAGGACACATTTCACTCTACATCGTTACTTGCAATTGAAATACATTTATTTACATTTAATTATAATTCAAATGAATATATATGAGGATATATAGACTTCTCTTATTGTTTAGCTTGGAAGGGTTAGTAGTAACAGTGTGGTTAATTAACACTACTGTGCGGAGGCCTGGATAGTGCTCACCATTTTATTTACATGATTTTAAAGGAACTTTAGGGTTTAATAAAGTAATAAATAGGTGAATTAATCAACACAGCTCAGTAATCAGTTACAAATAGTTACCTTTTTGTTTTGTTAACAGTCTTCAGGGTGACGTTGCAATGGGAATGTGAGAAAATTACCGTTTTGTATTTGAGTCTAGTTCACTAAATTAAAGTTAATTTTTTAACCTCTCTCAGTTTTTACATTACACACTCTCATGTTTTTAACATTATTTTTTTATGATTGGTGCAGTTTGTCTGGACTTTGTCAAACCTTAGAAAAGTGAAATAAATCAGTTATTATTTATTATTTATTTTCACTCAGAAGTACAATAAGGATGACCCTCATTTCCAGTGTAGCATTTTAAATAGACGGGTTAAAAGGCAAGGCACATTTAGTTCTACTTCTGTACACTGTGGTCATTCAAAGTGCTTCACAAATGACAAAACACAAGGATCATTCAAATGAACATTTAAAGAGAGAAGCGTAGGAGAAGTGAAATATAACAGGAAGTTAAAAAAAACAACTGGGATTGGTCCCTTCGTCAGTGGTTTGCTGAATTAAGCCCACCATACCTCCAGAAGGCTCAACAGTGAAGTTGTCCATTAAAGGCATCCCAGACCCACTCCCAGAGGATAGAAACAAAATATTAAAACATGATTCAAACGTCATTAAAATGCACTGTAAGAAAGTAGGAAAAATAAATAAATATAAAATAAACAACGTTAAACTTTAAACATATTTAATCAACTAAAATCATGAACAAATTAATAAATTCAGTGTAAGTGAAAATGAAGAGTGTAAACGAACACATTAAGGATTAATTAATAAGATAAACAAAGGGAAATAAATAAAACCAGAGTTACTGGTAAAATACTGGTAAAACTGGTTAATTTCACAGTCCGTATCGCCAAAATGTCTTCAAGTATCATGATACTACATTCAGCACTGTACTCTTCTCCAGAGCGTCTTACAGAAGAGCTTCACTGGTCACTCCGAAAATATCCAGGAAAGAATCCAAAGGTACCTCAAGTGTAGATACTGCCAGAACCAACATCAGTGTGGATATGTGGATACACAGCGCTCAGCGAATACAACGCTTCGCCTGAATGACGGTGGACATGAGTACGAGCACAGGCCTTCACTGTGTGCAGAACTAGTGAAAGAGAGGGTCTTCAGCCAGCGTTTGAGGACAGTGAGTGACTCTGGGATGTTTCACCACTTTGGTCGGATAGAAAAAACGTCTGGAGGCTTGTCTTTTGTCCATCCTGAAGGATAGTGGGTCAAGCTGAGCTGTACTTGAAGTTCGAACGGGCTCTTGTCCAGATCAGAGTTCGACCATTGCCATCCAGCACGGAGGGGCTGGTCCGCTTTGGTCTTTGTAGGCCAGCGTCAGGGTTTAAATCGGCTACAGGAAGCCAGTGAGGAGAACGCAGCCGAGGAGTTACGCAGCTGAAGCTTGATGGCAAGTCGCGCCTCCATGTTCTGGATCAGAACCCGATGGTCCGCTTAGGAACACCAGCCGAGAGGAGTTGCAGTAGTCGGGTCTTGAAATGATGAGAGACTGAACGAGCACCTGGGTGACCTCTCTACGGAGGAAAGGTCAAATCCTCTGGATCTGTTCCCAGTACAGTGTTGTGTCCGTCCCGTGCAGGCATACTGGGGTGCGTGCGGACTCTCCGGCCTATTACACTGGCTTATTGGCTCTCAGCCTGCCTGTGTTTTGTCACGGGTGTACACAGAGCCGACTCACTCTCTGCAGAACACACACACACACACAAACACACTCACACACACACACACACTCACACAAGCTGCAGTGCAGATGCACAGATTCCCCCCTGGTTTCTGCCCAGCCTCATAGCGCCATCTAGAGGCAGGTCTGACTGAGTGCTCCTCTGCGTTATAAATAGAGCGAGGGGGATATTTTTAGCGCTGTGTTGCCATGTGAACGGGTCGTCTGAGCGATGCTTGAGACGGGTGTTCCCATGCGGAGCTGACTTCAGCACTGCATCCCTGCTCTACTGTGATACCACCTGCCCCCCATCACCCCCCCCCAAAAAAAAACAAAACAAAACACACACACACAGCCAATCTCAACTCCTGTCGTTCACATTGTGTGTGTGTGTGTCCACCTGCCCATCATTCTGTTTACTGTGTGTGTGTGTGTGTGTGTGTGTGTGTGTGTGTGTGTGTGTGTGTGTGTGTGAGAGAGAGAGAGTTATAGAGACACAGAGAGAGAGTTAGAGAGAGATCTGCCCCCCCCCCCTCCCCAGCATCTCTCTCATTGTATTGCTGGGCTATTTCTGGCGATGCAAATTCTCTCTACATAGTAACCGTCATTTGCATACTTGGTTGAGAAATTTGTCAGGGGCTTGGAGCCAGACGTTCTACTTCCCAACTCCTCGCGTTTCAGAAAATATCTTATGTAAGGTTCTGACCTTTGCAGAGATGATTAGCTCCGGTTCTTGTTCTTCTTTGTCGCCGTGTGTTAGTGTCAGAGCAGAGAACGGCTGATAACTAAACGAGGGGAAAAAATAAAAATCTAAATGTTGACTCAGAATAATAACTCACCCCAGAACTGATAGAAGGTGTATTACAGTCCACTGTACGCATTCATGCTGTGTGAGAGCAGTGGATTGTAAAATAAAATCCTGAACTCTATATTTGTATACAGATTCACACACATGTGCAAATACTTCATTATCTTACTTAAGTAGAAATGTTGGTATCTATACTTTACTGGAGTAATTATTTGTTTTTCAGTCGACTTTTTACTTCTACTTCTTACATTTTAAAAACAGCCTCGTTCCTCCTATAAAAAAAACCCAACATAATAATATATAAAATAATTTTAAAAACTATCCAGATAAATCACTCCATCCAGAAAATGTGAATCTGATTGTGGTTGGATGAGAATAAATATAGAGGTTTATAATAATATATAAAGTAGTGCACTATAGACCCCTGTGGCGCGGCCTAAGCTTTCAGCCTTTGTTTTCCTTCCATTACTTTTACTTTTCTACTTGAAGTCGTTCTGAAACCAGTACTTTTACACTTTTACTGGAGTAAAAAGCTTCAGTTGATTCTTCAGCTTCTACAGAAGTCTTTTAAAACCTAGTATCTCCACTCACTTCTACCTGAGTGATAAATAAGAATACTTTTCACACCTTTGGCAAATGTGCACACACAGCTTGTCTAGTCCCCCTTGTTATATATTTTCATACTCTTACATTTATTGCACATTTTGTATTGTACTTATTGCCTGTACATGTGCTGAGCAATGACAACATTCAAGTTAGCTATATGTCCATCTGTTCATCTGTTTATCAATCGATTGATTGACCTATCAGTCTATATATAAAAATCACATACAGCCTGTGTGTTTTATACCAGCACCTTTAACACCTCTTTCTGCGTCTCTCTGCAGGGCTTGAGCATCATCTTCAATGTGGCGCTGGCTCTACTGAAGGTAATGCAGCACTCAGTTCTCTTAAAAGTGCAGTTTTAAGTTGCTGGAGCTTCAAGGTTTCTAAATGTACATCAGAGCAGTACAGGCACAGCGTAATATCTACCTGCAGGGACGCCTTAACCAGTGAACACAGACAGACGCTTTCACTTTATTGTGAATCTGGCAGAAGCTATATAGATAGATAGATATAGATATAGAGATAGATAGTTAGAGATAGATTGATATAGATATAGATAGATATAGTTAGATATAGATCTAGATAGTTAAATATAGATAGATCGATATAGATAGATATAGATAGTTAGATATAGATAGATAGATAGATAGATAGATAGATATATAGTGGGGGAAAAAGTATTTAGTCAGTCACCAATTGTGCAAGTTCTCCTACTTTAAAAAGATGAGAGAGGCTGTAATTGACATCATAGGTAGACTCAACTATGAGAGACAAAATGAGAAAAACAATCAGAAAATCACATTGTCTGATTTTTAAAGAATTTATTTGCAAATAATGGTGGAAAATAAGTATTTGGTCAATAACAAAAGTTCATCTCAATACTTTGTTATATATCCTTTGTTGGCAATGACAGAGGTCAAACGTTTTCTGTAAGTCTTCACAGGGTTGGCACACAACGTTGCTGGTATGTTGGCCCATTCCTCCATGCAGATCTCCTCTAGAGCAGTGATGTTTAGGGGCAACACAGACTTTCAACTCCCTCCAAAGGTTTTCTATGGGGTTGAGATCTGGAGACTGGCTAGGCCACTCCAGGACCTCGAAATGCTTCTTACGAAGCCACTCCTTTGTTGCCCTGGCAGTGTGCTTGGGATCATTGTCATGCTGAAAGACCCAGCCACGTTTCATCTTCAATGCCCTTGCTGATGGAGGGAGGTTTGCACTCAAAATCTCACAATACATGGCCCCATTCATTCTTTCATGTACACGGACCAGTCGTCCTAGTCCCTTTGCAGAGAAACAGCCCCAAAGCATGATGTTGCCACCCCCATGCTTCACAGTTGGTATGGTGTTCTTTGGATGCAACTCAGCATTCACTCTCCTCCAAACACAGCGAGTTGTGTTTGTACCAAACATTTCTACTTTGGTTTCATCTGACCATCAGACATTCTCCCAAAACTTCCAGAACATCCAAATGCTCTCTAGCAAACTTCAGACGCGCCGGATATGTACTGGCTTAAGCAGGGGAACACGTCTGGCACTGCAGGATCTGAGTCCCTGGCGGCGTAGTGTGTTACTTTGTAACGGTCCCAGCTTTCTGCAGGTCATTCACTAGGTCCCCCCGTGTGGTTCTGGGATTTCTGCTCACCGTTCTTGTGATCATTTTGACCTCACGGGCTGAGATCTTGCGTGGAGCCCCTGATGGAGGGAGATTAGCAGTGGTCTTGTAGGTCATTTTCTGATTATTGCTCCACAGTAGATTTCTTCACACCAAGCTGCTGCCTATAGCAGATTCAGTCTTCCCAGCCTGGTGCAGGTCTACAGTTCTGTTTCTGGTGTCCTTCCACAGCTCTTTGGTCTTCACCATAGTGGAGTTTGGAGTGGGACTGTTTGAGGTTGTGGGCAGGTGTCTTTTATACTGTTAACCAGTTCAAACAGGTGCCATTAATACAGGTAATGAGTGGAGGACAGAGAAGCCTCTTAAAGAAGTTACAGGTCTGTGACAGTGAAATCTTGCTTGTTTGTAGGCGACCAAATACTTATTTTCCACCATTATTTGCACATAAATTCTACATTCTTCAAATCAAACAATGTGATTTTCTGAATTTTTTTTCTCATTTTGTCTCTCATAGTTGAGTCTACCTATGATGTCAATTACAGCCTCTCTCATTTTTTTAAGTGGGAGAACTTGCACAATTGGTGACTGACTACTTTTTTGCCCACTGTAGATAGTTAGATATAGATAGATAGATATAGATATATAGATAGATAGATATAGATAGATAGATAGATAGATAGATAGATATAGATATAGATATAGATAGATAGATAGATAGATAGACAGATATATATATAGATGTAGACAGATATAGATATAGACAGATATATATAGATGTAGACAGATATAGATATAGACAGATATAGATATAGACAGATATATATAGATGTAGACAGATATAGATATAGACAGATATATATAGATGTAGACAGATATAGATATAGACAGATATATATAGATGTAGACAGATATAGATAGATAGACAGACAGACAGACAGATAACTATGTCAAATTTAACATTTCAGGCTACAGACCTGCACAGGCTATTATTTAGTGGTCATTTTTACACAAATTCAAATTAAAATCAAGGTTTATTTGTCACATGCACTTCCACATGTCTAGCAAAGAAATGCTTTAATAAATACAGTCACATGAAACAACAAAAGCAATAAACGTAATGTGTGTGTGTGTGTGTGTATATATATATATATATATATATATATATATAGATAGATGTGTATGTATATATATATATATATATATATATATATATATATATAGATATATAGATATATAGATATATTAAGATAAAATAATATATGTACAGATGTACAATATTTATATACACATGAATAAGTAAAGAATCTAAGATATGAGCGCGGTTGATTGTGTAAAGTTTGTAAATCAGAAGTAGGTGTGTTGGGGTAGATGTACTGAACTGAATTAGGACATTATTCAGGACCCTCTTTTATTGCACTGTAAATACCAACGTATCTGAATACTCCTTTTAATGAGTGAGTCCTGCCTCTTTTAAGGTGCACCCTTTGGTGACACAGGCATTTAGTTTAATCTTATTTAATCATCATAGGAAAGCACTGCCAATATAGCAGGAAGCTCTGGAGCAGCCACACATGAGTCTACAGTCACCATGCCCAATGCCCAGCGGTAGATAGAGCACTGGGCTGGTGAGCAGTGGCACAGTCTTTATTGAAGAGTAATTTAAGAGCAATTATATATCTGTTAATGGCGCCTTGAGGACACCAGATGGCGACCTGTGGTTAAAAACAAAGGATTGGAGCTGGATTGGGATTAAACTAGCCGATACCCGATCCGTTAAAATGTGCCTGGATCTGCACTGAATCGGATCAGGACATCCATATCCATAACTAATCATCAATTATCAGTGCCTGACCTCACTAATGGTTGAATGCCATTATATCCTCACAGCAGTGTTCCAAAATCTAGTATAAAGCCTTTGCAGAAGAGTAGAGGCTGTTTCTGCAGCATAGGGAAAACAGACTTCCTATTGTTTACCATTGATTTCAGAAGTTACCCTAAAAGAAGAGGTGTCTGCAAACTTTTGGCCTTTTTGGAGGTGGGACTCCAAATACTCACCAAAAGCAAGGCAGTATCATTTTCTCAAGACTGTAATCAGTGTGTTGTGCTGTTTTTGAGGTCCTCAGGCCACCTGTCTGTGGCCTGGGTTGGTGGGATGCGTTTCCCCCCGTCTAAGAGCTGCGTCTGTATTTTCCACTATACAGAAATGCTCTAAACGGTCTGGCTGAAGAAGGGAGCCCGGGTCAGGTGATCAAAAAGTCATTATTTTTGACAAAAGATGTATTTCTTGGAAAAGGGTAGAAAGAAATCCGCTTGGTCTCTCGGTTGCTGAGCGACAGGAGCGCTTTGGTGAGGAACTGGGGCTTTTTGTCAAAGTGACCTCGGCTGAGCTATGCAGTGGCTGGCTGCTTCCTGAGCAGTGACTGGAGCTCAGGGGAGCTGCGGTGGATGGCTTAGTTTGAAAAATATGAAATATTTCATATATGGAATTCAGTCAATAATGACTTTCCTGTATGTACTGAACTGTGCAGAGGTTTAGACCCTAATCCCCTTATTCTACCCCCATCCCTCAGCAGTGAGAGAGTTCTACTGTAGAAGCTCCAGATCTCATCAGAACAGATAAAGCAGCTGAACATAAATCCAGTAAAAAGGAGAAACAAGAGCTTCTCATTCTGAAGAAAGAAAGTAGTGAGATCTTGTCTGTGAGCTAGTCTGAAGAACAGAGCTCGGTTCCTCCAGGGTTCTCCTGGACGCCCCCCAGTCCAGCCAGCACAGCATGGAGGATGTGTTCAACTCCATCAGCAGCAGCAGCAGCAGCAGCAGCAGCTCACCTGATTTACCATCATTAAGCCCTGATTTACCACCAAACCAGGTGTTGATCTGAGGAGAACTCTAAATAATACTAGACTCCATGAGGAGAACTTTGGAGATGTTCTAATGATGAACACAGTGATGGAGAACCTCCACCACTTTCTGTAGGAGTGTTATTATTAGTGTTTATTCTGATATCAGAGTTTTACTGAGCAGATCAGCAGCTCTACGCTCTGATTTTTGCAGGTGCCCAAACTTTTGCACAGTACTGTATAGTGGAATGAAGTGTCAGTGTGTGTGGCAGCACTGATCTCTGTTTATACAGTAGTAGGGTAGAATACAGTAGAGTAGATAGGCCTTTTAAAGCTAGTGTCACGCAGAGCAGGGGACATATTGCAGTGCTGACATTAAAATATTAAACCTGTGTCTCCCTCTGCTGTTCAGAAAGGATATTACACATTGATGTGGCATAAATAACTGTTTAATTAGAGTATACAACTAATACATTATATAGACAAAAGTATTGGGACACCTGCTCATTCATTGTTTCTTCTGAAATCAAGAGTATATCCTGCTTCTGTTGGAGTAACTGTAAACTCTACTGTCCAGAGAAGAAGACTTTCTACTAGATTTTGGAGGAGAATTGCTGTGAGGATTTGATTGCATTGAGCGACAAGAGTGTTAGTGAGGTCAGGATGTTGGATGGATGATCACCACCCCACCTAATCATCCCCAACTTATCCCATCAAAAGTACTGGATGGAGCTCCACCACCATCATTCCAGAGAACACTGCTCCTCCACTGCTCCACAGCTCCTCAATGCTGGGGGGCTTTATACCCCTCTACTAGCCCACGCCTGGCATTATTAGGCAGCATGGAGCCGATAGAGTCATGATGTTGATCTGCTCCAGAGAGTCCTATTCTATTGGTGGTATTTCTCTACAGGGACTAGACAAGCTGTGTGTGTGTGTGTGTGTGTGTGTGTGTGTGTGTGTGTGTGTGTGTGTGTGTGCATTTGCCCATCTATGTTAGCAATGGGTGCAAAATGTGAAAGTAGCTGAATGCATTCATTAGAAGGGGTGTCCACAAACATTCAGACATATGGCTTCACTGATTCTACTGTATATATTTCCAGTATTCTGCCACACACAGGCTGCAGGTTAGAGATCTGACTGATATCTCAGTGCGAGTTGTGGGTTGATTTTCCTGCAGTTATTGATCCTCAGTAAATGCTACTGCAAAGCTTTCGAAGCTGCTATATGCAGTTGTGGGTCATTACCCCAGTAAAGCCATTACAGCTGAAGCCATTACAAGTGAAGCTTCACTAATGACATTACATTAGGACTATCATCAGCTTGCAGGCAGTAGCATTTCATCAGTGTTTTATTTAGCGTATGCAGCTGCACACATTCGCAGTTCTGTAGAAGTCTCATTGCGGTTTAGTGAAGTACTTCTATAAGGCTGTGGGAGGGGAGGAGGTACGTGGGTTAAATACATGCTGAGCCATATTTCTGATCAGCACAAGTTAAGTAATAAAGTATTTACATCAGTGCAAATTAGACTGCAATTACTTCCAAATGGGGCACAAACGAGGGCCTTGTGTGATTTAGAATTGACTGGGTTGTTTGGCTTTAATTGAAAGTAGACAGCAGCTGCTTTACCAGGGGTGCTCCAGCATGACCGAGCATGAAGCTCAAGCACTTCCATTTGCTCTGGTCCACCTTCATAGTGTCGCAGTTCATGCTTAACCACTGCAGGTATATAAACACACTGACAGTAGCATTAAACCTTCCATTGTAACAGTGATCTCCGTCTCTTCTCAGTGTCAGTGTGATATTCGGTGTCTCCATAAAGACACACCCTCGTGTTACTTGACTGAAACACACAGGAGATGAATGCTCATCACTCCACTTTCCTAAAGAACACAAGGAAACAATGGATTCATCTTATTTACCTTTGAGAAATGGATTCCCCTATTATTCCTCCCTAATTGCTACACTTGCGAGGGGGAGAGCTTGCCTTCTGCTTTTCAATAAAACAGCCGTTTAGAATCAGGCTGTGAAGAGACACACTGGTGAACGGTGGTCATAATGATTTGGTCTGCAAATGGCAAAAAAAAAAAATCCCCAGCCATAACTTTAAACACCTGCCTAATGTTGTGTAGATCCCCCTCGTGCTGCCAAAACAGCCCTGACCCATCAAGGCATGGACTCCATATGACCGCTGAAGGTGGCCTGTGATACCAAGATGTTAGCAGTAGATCCTTTGAGTTCTGTAAGCTGTGAGGTGGGAGCATCAATGAGCCTTGAAGGGCACTTTTGGTAGGTACTGGCCACTGCATACCAGGAGAGAACACCCCACAAGACCTTGCTGATGTTCTGGAGATGTTCTGACCCAGTCATTGTCTGGAACATCACAGTTCGGTTCTTGTCAAAGTGCAAATATGAAATGCAGGTATTTTGGAGGTTTGGAGTCCCCTAAACACTCTCTGCTCTTCTGGAGCTTAATTAACACATCAGGACAGATCAGCTCATCAGACACCTTCAAATGTAATCACGTGTCCAGCACTCAGCGCTCAGTGCTCTATCTTTTTTGTTAATTAATTTTAGGTTGTTTTCACACTTGTCCCGAACACACAAGTCCGCACCCAGGACCGAATCTGGGTTTGTTTTGGGGGAGAGGTTCATCATTGCTAGTTTGCTTTCACACAGAAGAATTCCATTCCAACAGTGGATCGATTGCACAGTTTCGAACCTCACTTTTCTGGCGTGTTTTAGCAGATTAGCGTCATCCGTTTACTGCTTTTCCTTATTTTCCTTGGCTGCAAACACTCACAGCGTTTTCTGGAATCATGGCTTTTCACTGTGCAGGAACACCTGCAAACCAGGTGATCAGCTGAAGCGGGAGCGAATCCCAGATCACAGATTTCAGAAGTTCAGGAGTTCACACTTGACCTAATGTACTGAACTCGTGGAGCAGGCAGTCCTGCTCTGTGGGGAAAACGCCCTTAATGATCTTAATTATGCTGCAGATTTTGATTCAGCTGGAGTTTGTTATCCTAACCTGAAACCCTGAGTATTTAATGTGGCATATCTTCTGACTGTAAGTTAAATAAACCCTCTATATGTTCTTTGAGATGTACTTCAGAAAATGAGAGAAATAATACCTGATAGGCCATCAACAACCCAGTCCCCAGTGCCACCGCCAATGCCATTTGTTATTGGTGATACCAGTATATCATATTGATATCAGATTATGCCCCAATCAGAAGAACTGAGTGGGATTGTAATGTAATGAGGAAGTAGTGATGCTTTGTCTCTCTGGAGGACCTGTTTAGCCTGCTCATTGTGCAGCACAGTGCTAGTTTGGGTTTTAAAAGGCAAATAAGTTGATTTAAAAAACGGTTAAATTGTCATATTTCTACAGCACACAGATTATGATTGCTTGGCTTTGTTGATATTGCTGTCTGCAGGCCCAAACAGCTGCATGGGTCGACCCCCCCAGCCCCCCAATGCCCCCCCCTGGTTATTTGTATTTGTCGATGTTAAAAAGGCAAATGTAGAATCTGAGCTAGACACATTGAGGGCAGGGATGATGGACTGAGCCTACCAGTGAGGATGGGCGAGAGAGAGAGAAGGGAGGGGAGATCTAGGGGGCTTGCACTGCCTCATTCTCATTGGCTAGGCATTACGGCATTCTCCCTGGAGGCCCCCCGCCCCCCCCTTCTGCTTGCTCACTCTCTCTCGCTCTCATCCTCCCTCCCATCCTCCCTCCCTCCCTCTCGCTTGCTCGCTCACTCACACGCTCTGTTTCTCCACATGCCCTCTCCTGCCTGTGCCCATTTTTTGCTATACGGCATCCGTTAGCATTTAGCATTAGCAACCACACATTTCTCAGCCATGTCCACTGTCCAGTCGTCGACCCAGCCTGCTCGCGGAGTCATCCTGATGCCCCTCCTCTCCTCGCCTCTTCCTCCTCCTCTTCCTCCTCCCTGTTCTCCACCAGCCCGCTGCCTCTTCTAGCATCGACAGTGTTTCCACTGTTTCCGTTTGTGCTTTCTCGTCTCTCTCTCTCTCTCTCTCACTCTCGCTCTCTCGCTCTCGCATTCTCTACTCGTCAGCTCTCTCCACCCTCTTCTCGGCTGCAAAATGGAGCAGGGTGGGCGTCGCTGCTCAGCGTGACCCAGGCCTCGACTCCACCGGCTCGGAAGTGAGGCAGCAGGGACCTCCGACCACTCTGGACCAGGCCCGGACTCCTCCCTGGCATCCCACTCTCAGTGCATTTTGGGTGGACCTTTTTTGATCAGATGCTCCTGGGCTGGTTCCACAGGAATCTGCAGGGTTTCTCCAGTTCCTGCTGGATGCTGTAGGGGCAGAGTCTGGCTGATGGATGCTGAAGGGGGTCCTACGCACGTGGACGTGGGATTAGGAGTGTAGAGAGCCTGCTGTCTGTTTCTCTTTCCTCTCCCGCCCGGCGTGACTCACTGCCTGATGAGCTGTGAAAGCAGGACAAGGTCTTCGCCCAGCCGTGGCGTCTCTGACAGGCTTCTGAACTTCATCCATTAGCGCTATCCCTCTCTGAGCTTCTCCCATCCTTTCATGTTGACCAGCCCTTTTTTTGCTGGATGTCAGGGTCGAATTCTGCGCTTTCAGCGAAGTGAAGATGTAGGGTCCACTTAGTCGTGGCCACACCTGCCATGGACTTGCTTAATGGTTGTTGATGTTTTCCTCATCCGGGCTGCTCCCTAACTCTCGTTAAATCCCCGACACACCGGCTCATGGATTGATTTAGAGGTGTCTGGTTCTGAAGAGGAGGAGAAGAGCATGGAAGACGTGTTGCCACTCAGCTGTCCCTCTGTCTGTTGCCAGGCAACAGATTGCTGATTTGAACGTTGGGAAAGAAGGTGGTCTTCGTTGAACGTGATAGGAAGGAGCTTCTGAAGCTGAAGCTTAATTTCGGCGATATGCTAAACAGGACTTTTAGAGAAGGTGTAAGCTTGGCCAGTGATGTAGGTGCTGTCATGTGGAATGAAGACTGACAGTAGGCGTGGCTTCAGCAGCAATGGAGCTTTCCATTGGTACCGCTTGGTGCTAGCAGATCCCTGATTTTCAGAACTGATATTCAGTGCCAGATTAGACCCATCAGTCCTCGTCTCAGCATGGCTATGTGACCCATCTTGTCGTTACACTTCGCTGGGCTTGTGAACATTGAAACCATTTTTGAGAAATTGAGTACCACCTCTAGACTTCATCGTGGCTGACCTCAAGCCAGCCCCAGAGCCTCCCTGGGAGGATGACTCTGGAGACTCTGGGGATACTCAGGAGAGCCCTTCATTGCCCACCCCGGAGAGGGAGCTACCTTTATCCCCACCGCTCTCTCCCATCCCTCCGGCGGTGCGGGCACTGGAAGAGGGGGGATCGGCAGGAGAGGAGAGGGCTGCCCAGGGGTCGGACTACACAGAGCGGGTCATGAGCCTACTGGGCATGGGCCATCGACTCTTTGTACCCCGGCTACTGGCGGTGAGGGGGAATACTGCTGAAAGCTGTACGGTATCTGCTGCCATAGCCTGGGGGTACTTAGCTAGCTTTAGTCCTGAGGAGTTTGGTTAGGAAATGACGTGCTGCTAAACGTCCAATAACAATGGGTCTGCTGTAAGCAAATTAGGTTATTACATGGGAAAATTATTCATTTTGAAATTAAATTTCTATTGATTATATCAGCAAATAAGTAATAGACCAATTATTTGCTGATCAGTTGAGTAATAGTGAGTTTTCTAAAAGACCAGACAATACAAAACACAGAATATCCAAAGTAACAGATTGTTTGTATTAGTCCAAGTTAAGTGCCAGAGCCCAGAACCTAGATTGGACCGCCTGATTTAGAGCCAGATTTCCCAGCTCTGGTCCTGTAGTTAAGGCCTTGATTGACATGTTTTAGAGCTAAGGATGTGACTAAACTCAATGGGATTGTGGATCTCCAGCAGCAGAGTTAGTTTTTTTGTAGCTACAGAGCATTGATCCACTTTCACATGATTTCAGATACTTGTGTTTTTATTTATTTACATAATAAAAGCTCACCTTTTCTGTATAACTTTCCTGCAATGCACATTTTCTCCATAAGGTGGAGCTATAGTTCTGCTGGATCTCAGCCCATTCCTCATGGACAGTGGCCTCCAGTTCACTGATATTCTTGGGTTTTTTGCCGTTTCTTCAAATCCCAACTAAGATTTTCTGTGGGGTTCAAGTCAGGTGACGTTCCAGTACGCTGGTCGCTTTGAAATCTTCCAGGACTTCTTCTGAAACCGAGCCTTGGTAGACTTTGAGGTATGCTTGGAAATGCTGGAAGTTCCGATGATGGCCAAGCTTCAGCTTCTTCACAGAAGGCTTGATGTTTTTTCCTAGAATGTCCTGATATTTGATTGACTCCATCTTGCCCTTCACACGCTGCAGGTTTCCAGTGCCAGTGGAAGCAAAGCAGCCCAGAGCGTCATCGAGCCACCGCCATTCTTCACTGAAGGAAGGTTTTTCTTTCAGAGTTAAGCTTCATTCTTCTGCCTCCAGACATCCCACTGATCCAAAGGCCCCAAAAGATCCAGGTTTATTTAACTGCTGCACAGAGAGTCTGGGTTTCTGTTATGTGGAGTGATGAGACAACAGGAACCTGCAAGAGAGAGCAAGATGGATTCAGTCAGGTATCAGGAAATCCTGTGAGAAAGCTGAAGGTTTTTAGGTGTCACTAGACCTTTCAACAGGACAATGATCTCAAGCATAGCTCAAAGTCCACCAAGGCTTGGTTTCAGACGAAGGCCTGAAGGATTCTGGAGTGACCCAGACATAGTCATAGTCCCAGACTTGAACCTCATAGAAAAATCTCTGGTGGGATTTGAAGAAAATGGTTGCAACAGCAGACCCAAGAATATCAGTGAACTGGACGCCACTGCCCATGAGGAATGGGCCAAAATTACTCAGGACTGCTGCCAGAAGCTGGTATCTGGCTGTGCTTCACATTGCAGCTGATCATGAAGGGGTCGAATAATTTGGAGACTGCAGTCGTCATTGAAAGGGGGCATTTATGGGCTGTGTTGTGTCATTTTTGGCTTCATAGTCTTAATTCTGGAGTGAGAGTAAGCTGTAATTGAGGATATTAATGGATACTAAGTTAGCCAGAACAACACCATAACCACCATAAATGTAAATGGCCACTCAGGACATTATCCTTACAGATGTATTTGGTGTTTTTGTTGCTGTTCCCCTCAAACACTTACGAGGTTACTCCATCTCTCTGAACACAGACCTCCAAGGAGGACCTGCTCCAGGCTGACTTTGAGGGCGCTCTGAAGTTTTTCCGGGTCCAGCTCCCCAAACGCTACAGATCGGCAGAAAACGCCCGCAGACTAATGGAGCAGGCCTGCAACATCAAGGTAGGTTCCGACTTCCGATTCTCCATGAAACTGCTGCTTATCTCTGCAGACACAGAGTCACTCAAGGACACTGACCCCTTTCTAAACCTCGTTATCTGAAATTACAGAGAAACACAAAGCCCCGGGACCTTTCAGCAGCTGGTTCTCAGCAGTTTTGGGTATATTGTTGTCTTTCGCTGTGAGCGAGTCATGTGCTGTGACACTTTGTACATGTATTTAATCATTCGCCCCATGCTGTCGAGATCTCAAGTGTGGGTGTAGATTAGCACGGCTCTGAATGGCCTCCATGACTAAAATCTTTTGCAGGGATTAGTGCCGCTCGGGGCGGTGAACTGGGGGGGAATAATAAAGTGCACTAGCACTCGCTGACATTTTTTCCAAAAAATGTCCTTCAGAACTGCAGCCCTGAACTGTTTTGTAAGAGCACTGAACTAATCCGGTCTTAACACACGTGTTGTAATATTCCTCCTTGCTTGTTAATGTGCAGGTCTTTGCTGGCCTGCCTGAACTAAGCTCATTGTGAAACAGAGTCCAGCCCTGCCATTCAGTTTAGTTCTGACTTCAAAAGAAGAAAACACCTGACTTAAGGTTTACATACTCCTAAACACCTTAATTAGCTGTATGGGTGTGTCAGAGTAGAGATGGAATTAGGATGTGAGGAATGAAGGCTGTCCTGAACCTGAGTAAATAGTAAAGAGCTGCTGATCTGCTCAGTAAATCACTGATATTAGAATAAACACTAATAATAACACTCCTACAGAAAGTGGTGGTGGTTCTCAATCACTGTGTTCATCATCAGAACATCTCCAAAGTTCTCCTCATGGAGTCTAGTGTTATTTATATGCTGTATAAGTATTGGGACACTTGCTCATTCACTGTTTCTTCTAAAATCAAAGGGATTAAAAGAGTTTCTCCTGCTTCTGTTGGTCTCTACTGCCCAGAGAAGACTCTAGATTTTATTGTCTTATGTTTTTCAAAACAGGTTCCACTATTGTTAGCAGTCAGGGAACCTTTTTAGTACTGCTTAGAGTTTCCAAAAAAAGGTAAAGAATATGAGTGCATTCAGCAACAAGAGCATAAGAGAGGTCAGGATGTCAGAAACTTCTCCACCCCACCTCATCCCAAAAGTACTGGATGGAGCTCCACCACCACCATCATTCCAGAAAACACAGTTCTTCCACTGCTCCACAGCTCCTCAATGCTGGGGGGCTTTATACCCCTCTAGCCCACGCCTGGTGTAATAGGTTCATAATGTTTATCTGCTCCAGAGAGTCCTATTCTATTGGCAGTACTTCTTCTCTACAGGGACTAGACAAGCTGTGTGTGTGCATTTTCATCTGTGTCAGCAATGAGTGCAACTTAAAGTAGCAGTAGAAGGGATGTCCACAAACATTTGGACTTATTTTTTTGCTGCAGTGCATGGTCTTGTTTGCTGGAGCTGTTTGTCAGCTAAGTCTAGCAGTGCTGTCAGCAGGCATATTTTCCTGGGCGCACTTTTGTCACATTGCAAGTCAGGAACAGTCATTTTGATACAGGAGGAGATCTGCAGCACTACAGCTCGCTTCTGATGTTATACTCTGCAACATTTGCAGTGGGTGAGAGCTGGGTTCTGCTCAGAAGCCCTGGTCACCTTGAGGTGGAACATAGAGCTTTGAGGGTTGATGGAAAGTTGTCTGAAGTTGCTCTTGCACTAAACACGGATCATCTACACTGATCCTCTACACCGATCCTCTACACGGATCCTCTACACGGATCCTCTACACTGATCCTCTACACGGATCCTCTACACCGATCCTCTACACGGATCCTCTACACGGATCCTCTACACTGATCCTCTACACGGATCCTCTACTCTGATCCTCTACACCCCTCCTCTACTCTGATCCTCTACTCTGATCCTCTACACCCATCCTCTACACCCATCCTCTACACCCATCCTCTACTCTGATCTTCTACACCCATCCTCTACTCTGATCCTCTACACCCATCCTCTACTCTAATCCTCTACACCCATCCTCTACTCTGATCCTCTACACCGATCCTCTACACTGATCCTCTACACGGATCCTCTACACTGATCCTCTACACGGATCCTCTACACTGATCCTCTACACGGATCCTCTACTCTGATCCTCTACACCCATCCTCTACTCTGATCCTCTACACCCATCCTCTACACCCATCCTCTACACCCCTCCTCTACTCTGATCCTCTACTCTGATCCTCTACACCCATCCTCTACACCCCTCCTCTACTCTGATCCTCTACTCTGATCCTCTACTCTGATCCTCTACACCCATCCTCTACTCTGATCCTCTACACCCATCCTCTACACCCCTCCTCTACTCTGATCCTCTACTCTGATCCTCTACTCTGATCCTCTACACCCATCCTCTACACCCATCCTCTACTCTGATCCTCTACACCCATCCTCTACTCTGATCCTCTACACCCATCCTCTACTCTAATCCTCTACACCCATCCTCTACTCTGATCCTCTACTCTGATCCTCTACTCTGATCCTCTACTCTGATCCTCTACTCTGATCCTCTACACCCATCCTCTACTCTGATCCTCTACTCTGATCCTCTACTCTGATCCTCTACACTGATCCTGGTTGGTAATTACAGTTCTCTGTTGCTGTTATGGGTTGTTGTGCTGCGTCCGATCAGATTGCATCTGGTTGCAGCTGGTTCTGACCGTTTTCAGCTGATATGCCTTTTTTTAATAAAAGCTTTATTTGGCACCTTTCATAT
Source organism: Salminus brasiliensis (assembly GCF_030463535.1). NCBI lineage: Eukaryota > Metazoa > Chordata > Actinopteri > Characiformes > Bryconidae > Salminus > Salminus brasiliensis. The sequence goes on along the minus strand of NC_132894.1, from coordinate 1,149,447 downwards.
GAAGACCTACAGTTTAGACTGCTTCACCGACTAATCCAGATGTAAAAAGGTAAAGGTAAAAAGCATATAAATAGAAATCATTTTGACAAAAACCACAAGAACTGTAATGTTCTAGACAATGACTGGGTCAGAACATCTCCAAAACACCAGGCATCAGGTCTTGTGGGATGCTCCCGGTTTGCAGTGGTCAGTACCTACCAAAAGTAGGTCTTCTTAAAGGATCTGCTACTACCGCCAGTCTTGGCGTCAGATACCACAGGACACCTCCAGAGGTCTTGTGGAGTCCATGCCTCGAGGGGTCAGAGCTGCTTTGTTGGCACGAGAGGGATCTGCGCAAATTTAGTGTTATGGCTGATCGGTGTTTGTGTAGATATCTTCTAAGAGAGATGAAGCATGAAGCTTACCTAGTGTGACTCTAGTGTGTGGCACTGTGCTGTCCTGTGTAGCAGATGAAATAGTGGTGTGTGTGTGTGTGTGTGTGTGAGTGCTGTTGTGTTCTGTGGGTCTTCAGTTATTGGACTACATTTACATTTATGGCATTTAGCAGACGCTCGTATCCAGAGCGACTTACCAAGTCCTCTCAGAAGAGGAGGGTCTTCAGTCTGGGTTTGAGGACAGTGAGTGTTGGACTCTGCTGTTCGGACACCCAGGGGAAGTTCGTTCCACCACTTCAGTGCAGGACAGAGAAAAATCTGGACGCTCGTCTTCCGTGGATCTTAAAGGATGGCGGGTCGAGTCATCCCTTCCCTCACTAGTAGTGGTGTAGAAGTCATTGATTAGATTGATTCTAAATAGAAAAGTTCATCTATCAGCACGTCATTTCTATAAGCACTAAGCATTTCTATAAGTAACGCTTTGTAATAATCATGATGCACAGCCATTCTGACAGACTGCAGTACACGCAAACAGCCAGTAGGGGCGATGTGGCTTCTGTTTTTTTATTGTTTCTTCATAAAAGGCAGAATTGCATACGTTTTTTCATGATGGTGAAACTGTAAGAGGAAATGAGACCGACATTAGTCAGCTGTTTGAATACTCCACATCAAAAAGGGTTCTACCAGGGTTCTTTAATAAAGGCAGTGGTGATGTATAGAACCGTGACAATCCACAGAACCACTTGGATGCTTAAAAGGTTTTTTTGAGAGGAAATGCAGAAGACCATGATTAGTCAGTTGTTTGAATACTGCCTTTAAAACAGGGTTCCACAAGCTTTCTTTAGTAAAGACAAAGGTAATCTATAGAACCATGGCAACTCAAAGAACCACTTGGATGCGTAAATGGTTCTTTGCCTGGTTAAAGGGGTTCTTCAGGTTGGTGGAGAACCTTTTGTAGATGATTATATTAAACTTAAAGTAGTTCCACTATTGTTGTAGGTCAGGGAACCATTCTAGTAGTGTTTAGAACATTTAGTTGGTTTGTTGGGCTGTTGGTTCTTTACCTAAACAAAATGTTCTTCCATTGGTAGACTACAAAACATGGTTCTAGATAGTTCCACTGTTGTTATAAGGCAAATAATCCAGGTCAGCACAATATGGTACTACATTATATGTAATAATGCACTTTATACCCCACCCAGCTCCCCCCTGTCCGTCTTTCCATCTCTCTCTCTCTGTCTCTCTCTCTCTCTCTCTCTCTCTCTCTCTCTGTCCTCACTGTCAGTATCTGCAGGATTTCCTGTCCTCTGAGTTGTGCAACGCTGTTTGCATCAGTAGGGCTGTAAATGGTTGTGTGGAAATGACTTTAACAGCAGATCAGAATGAGAATGACCGTGTTTGTAAGCAACACTTTATGGACAAAAGTATTGGGACACCTAGTCATTCATTGTTTCTTCTGAAATCAAGATTATATCAAGAGTTTCTCCTGCTTTTGCTGGAGTAACTGTCTCTACTGTACAGAGAAGAAGACTTTCTACTAGATTTCGGAGGAGCACTGCTGTGAGGATCTGATGGCATTCAGCAAAAAGAGCATTAGTGAGGTCAGGATGTTGGATGATCACCACCTCATCCCATCCAAAAGTACTGGATGGAGCTCCACCACCATCATTCCAGAGAACACAGTTCTTCCACTGCTCCACAGCTCAAAGTCTTTAGGACCCTGTGCAGGTATGTAAGGTGGGGGAGATGTGCACCTGAGACAGGTGACGTGAGCAGGTGCAGAGATTCAGTCTCTCAGAGTGAGCGGAGTCCGTCAGTCAATGATCAATTAGATTTGTGCTGTTTTTTACCCCCCATTGTTCCACCGCTCGTCCTGTAGCGTTTAACTGGGCGTGCACTTGACTTCTCTCAGACACACCTGAACACACCTGTACACACACACACACACACACACTCTCACATACACACACACACACACACACACTCACTCTTTCTCTCATTATGTCATTGTTCTGTCTTTGTGCTTGAGGGGTGTGTCACACTTTCTTAACCAAATGAGAGGGAGAGGTGTGTGTGTGTGTGTGTGTGTGTGTGTGTGCTTTATCAGTGTGTTGTCCGTCAGCAGGTGAATGGTCAGACTCCCCAGGTTCTCCCCGGGTTCTCTCTGTCTCTGATACAGAACGTTTTCTGGACCAGGTTTCTGACCTTGGCACTGGATTGAATGAATTCTGCACAGTCATCCCTACAACACGGCGGTGTGTGTCAGTGTGTGTGTCAGTGTGTGTGTCAGTGTGTGTGTCAGTGTGTGTGTCAGTGTGTGTGTCAGTGTGTGTCAGTGTGTGTCAGTGTGTGTGTCAGTGTGTGTGTCAGTGTGTGTCAGTGAGTGTGTGTGTCAGTGAGTGTGAGTGTCAGTGAGTGTGAGTGTCAGTGTGTGTTAATGTGTGTGTTAATGTGTGTGTTACTGTGAGTGTCCGTGTGTGTGTGTGAGTGTGTGTGTGTGAGTGTGTGTGTGTGAGTGTGTGAGTGTGAGTGTGTCTGCAGAACGGCATAACTCCCTCGTCCATCTCTGTCATCACATTAGAGCGGCAGGTCCGCGGGTCAGTCTGGAGTGTCTGACTGAAAGTGAGAGACTGAGAAGAGGGAAGACGAGGCTGATGAAGGCTGACATGAGCTGTGGGGAGATTTGAGGAGCTGTGGGGAGATTTGAGGAGCTGTGGGGAGATCTGAGGAGATTTGAGGAGCTGTGGGGAGATTTGAGGAGCTTTAAGGAGCTGTGAGGAGATTTGAGGAGCTGTGTGGAGATTTGAGGAGCTGTGTGGAGATTTGAGGAGCTGTGGGGAGATTTGAGGAGATTTGAGGAGCTGTGAGGATATTTGAGGAGATTTGAGGAGCTGTGTGGAGATTTGAGGAGCTGAGGGGAGATTTGAGGAGCTGAGGGGAGATTTGAGGAGATTTGAGGAGCTGTGAGTGGCACTAATTTCTCTCCATGTTCTTTTAAGTGTCTCTTCTGCTTGAAGATTCGCTGCTTTGT
>NC_132894.1:1131042-1143542 GCF_030463535.1 Salminus brasiliensis | reverse complement strand
CCTTAAAAGGTTCCTCCACAGTTTCAAACTAAAGATCCTCCAGAAGTTTCTCAGAAATCCTTAACTTTAAACAGTGTGTGGAGAAAACGGATCATTTCGGTACACAGTGAGCATTTGTGACGCTTCTGTGAACTGGATCAGCCACGTTCAGCATGTTCTGCACCTTCTCGTGTCCTCTGAGCTCCACAGAAGAGTGGGTGATGTTCTTTTGTTTTTCTGTCCCGAAAAAAAACCCCTCTCTGCTGTTGCTGTTTTCACTTTTCTCCATAATGTGAATCTGGCAGTTGTTCTTCATCAGAATTCATCAGAATTTTCCTGAAGAACGGACCAATAGAAATGCTCCAAAATGACCTGGAATAAAATCTTTTTACATTGGCTTCCATTGAAAGTGGACAAGGGTGCACTCAGAGCGTGATTTGTATTAACTGCTGTGGTGTAAATGTGAATTCCACTCCTCAACTGTTTGAGATTAGAGCCATTCCCCGGCGCACTCTTCCCCGGCGCACTCTTCCCCGGCGCACTCTTCCCCGGCGCACTCTCCGTTGCAGCGTGGTGAATCTGCTCTCACTGAAACGTCTCATAATGTAATTAAATCAGGAGGTTAGGTCAGATTAACTTAGTTACAAGTTTAGTCTCCACTCAAAGGAAACATTATTGTGTGTGTGTGTGTGTGTGTGTGTGTGTGTGTGTTTAAATCCAGTATTTTGCTGGTTTTACTTTATTATTTAATTATTTTCTCCTTAATGAGAATCTGCAGCTGTTCTTTAAACTCTTACAAACTTTTTGCTCCTCCTGTAAAGCTGCAGTGTTGGAGATGCAAGGTTCTTGTAACAGTGATGACATATTGTATAAACACCCAACAAAGAAAGATACTACTAATAATACTGCTAATAATAATAGTAATGTAGAGCCTGTTTGTGAGGTGTCTGCGTAGGCTAGTGGAGGTCAGTTTTAGGCTCAGGCTGATGAGCGCAGTAGAGTAAGGGTCTGTTACACTGATGTTAGCTGGAGTACGACTTTTGGTCAGGATCAAGTCTGAGCAACGGTTCAGCTCCATGTGAGATCAGTTGTGTGTGTGTGCGTGTGTGCGTGTGTGCGTGTGTGCGTGTGTGCGTGTGTGCGTGTGTGCGTGTGTGTGTGTGTGCGTGTGTGTGTGCGATTATGCAGAATTATCTGGTTTCAGACTGTACTGTAGTTTGATCCAGTTCTGAACATTTGAAAACGCACTGAAAAACGATCAACCCTCAGCATGCCTTAACCAACCTGATATTTGTGTGTGTGTGTGTGTGTGTGTGTGTGTGTGTGTGTGTGTGTGTGTGTGTGTGTGTGTGCGCGCGTGAGTGTGTGTGTGTCAGTAGTTTCTGACAGGTAATTGAAATCAGTGGATTGCTGTGAGCGGTATTTGAATAGAGTGTGTGTTGGGAGGGGGGAGTCTGTCCACAAAGGGAATCGAGTGTGTGTGTGTGTGTGTGTGTGTGTGTGTGTGTGTGTGTGTGCGCATGTGGCACAATATGGTACTGTGCTGACCTGACCTCAGCCTCCATTGTGGGCGGGAATTAAAGTACAGAACTGTAGCAGTTCACCTGACTCTTCATCTTTGTCATCATCATCATCATCATCTCTCAGACCTCCTTCCCATATCTGTCTCTGTCTCTCTCTCTCTCTTTCATGTCTGAGCTCTGTGTTTATATGTAAACAACTCAGTTTCTCTCGTTCTTTCTCTTTTCTTCTGATCTCGCTCCTCTCGCGACTTTTTGCATATGGGTGTGTTACACTGCCACACACACCACACACACACATACCACACACACACACACACCACACACACACACCTGCAGCCTCTGGCCTTGTCACTGTTACGAAAGCTCTGCTGGGAATTTCTAAGAAGGCCTCTGAGCTCCGGAGTGTTGCTCAGTCTCTCCACCCACAGCAGAGCCACCCTACAAACACAGAGCAGGTGAGCAGCTTCCCAAGAGCTCTCATTAGTCAGCCAACCAGCGCCCCCCAGCTGGGATCAGACCCTCCCTCAGTTCAGACAGGCTGCGGGACACACACACACACACACACACACAGTGTGGTGCAGTGGAAACTTGTCAACAACAATAAAAATAATAATAATCTATACAGCACTAATAAACTGTCTGCAGGCTTAACACTGAAACATAAACCAAATTCTAATGCTATATAGAGTTAATTACAGGTAGACACTCTCACTGACCACTGACTTTATGTATTTGGGTTTATTCTAATGTTATATAGAGTTAATTACAGGTAGACACTCTCACTGACCACTGACTTTGTTTTTTTGGGTTTATTCTAATGATATATAGCGTTAATTACAAGTAGACACTCTCACTGACCATTGACTTTATGTTTATTTGGGTTTATTCTAATGATATATAGCGTTAATTACAAGTAGACACTCTCACTGACCATTGACTTTATGTTTATTTGGGTTCATTCTAATGTTATATAGAGTTAATTACAGGTAGACACTCTCACTGACCACTGACTTTGTGTATTTGGGTTTATTCTAATGTTATATAGAGTTAATTACAGGTAGACACTCTCACTGACCACTGACTTTGTGTGTTTGGGTTTATTCTAATGATATATAGAGTTAATTACAAGTAGACACTCTCACTGACCACTGACTTTGTTTATTTGGGTTTATTCTAATGATATATAGCGTTAATTACAAGTAGAAACTCTCACTGACCACTGACCTTATGTTTATTTGGGTTTATTCTAATGTTATATAGAGTTAATTACAGGTATACACTCTCACTGACCACTGACTTTGTTTATTAGGGTTTATTCTAATGTTATATAGAGTTAATTACAGGTATACACTCTCACTGACCACTGACTTTGTTTATTAGGGTTTATTCTAATGTTATATAGAGTTAATTACAGATAGACACTCACTGTCCACTATATGCTGAACTCTGTTAATGGTAATGGTGATGTTTATCAGCACTAGTCTGGGTATAATAGTGTTCCTGTTGGTTCAGCGCTCCTGAGAGGCAGTCGCTCAGTTCTGCTCCAGTAGGCAGGCTCCTCCCCTGCTGAATGCCATAGTAACACCAGTACACAAACCAGCACAGCCCTGCTGTCATAGCAACACCCTGAGATGATAAGCGATGTGCGCTGCGTTCTCCACGAGGCTGGGCGTACATTGCGCTCCGCTGCGTTCACTGCTGCGCTGCAGTGGAGCTCCACCCTGTGTATACCCTGTCCTGTTCACACTGGTGGTGCTGGCTGGCCTTAAGGCTGTTCTGGGTTCCTCTCAGTAGCTCGTTTTTAACTGGTTGGAGATCAGAGGATGTAGTTGGGCGGTAGCTGAAGTAGCTGACGTGGTCACTGTGTGGTTTGTGAGGGTGAGATGGAGTGAGCATGTTGTGATTCATGTGTCAGATGTTCACACTGTTCTGTTTGTGCTGTCAGTTGAGGACGTCGTCCAGTGTCAGGTCCAGTCCTCTTCAGAAACTGTAAAGGAAGAATTCACCCTGAATTTCTTTGCATAACAAATAATGACTGAGAGCTAGTTTTTGGTGAAGTGGACCTTTACAGAAACTCACAAACCCTGACCAGTATGGGTACAGTGTGCAGTTTCTAGTTGTACCAAGGCCCTTTTCTGACTTTGAAGCCAGCAGCAGATCCTTTTCCTGTAGATACAGTCCTGTAAGGTGTGAGGTGGGTGGGACCTCTATGGGCATCAGTGAGCATTGGGTGCCCATGACCCTGTCACTGGTTCACCGGTTGTCCTTCCTTGGATCACTTTTGGTAGGTACTGACCACTGCATACTCAGGAACACCCCACAAGACGTTTGATGTATGATGTTTTGGAGATGTTCTGACCCAGTCATTGTCTAGAACATCACATGGACACAAGTATTGGGACACCTGCTCATTCATTGTCAAGAATCAATCATTATTAAGAATGTAATGTTGAATCCCGAACTCCCCGACTCATCCCATTCAAAAGTACTGGATGGAGCTCCTCCACCACCATCATTACAGAGAACACAGTTCTTCCACTGCTCCACAGCTTCTCAATGCTGGGGGGCTTTATACCCCTCTAGTCCACGCCTGGCATTAGGCAGCATGGTGCCAATAGGGTCATGATGTTGATCTGCTCCAGAGAGTCCTATTCTATTGGCAGTACTTCTTCTCTACAGGGACTAGACAAGCTGTGTGTGTGCATTTGCACATCTGTGTCAGCAATGAGTGCAACTTAAAGTAGCTGAATGCATTCATTAGAAGGGGTGTCCACAAATATTTGGACATGTAGTGTATCTGCTACAGATGGTTTACAGATGGGAAGTGAAGTATGGTTTGTGTTGTTAGCTTTTCAGAAAGCAAGGTTTGTGTCTCTACACTATATCAGTCACCTACACCTACACCTTCACCTACACCTTCACCTACACCTTCACTTTCACCTACACCAATACCTACACCTTTACCACCTACACTTACAACTTTACCTACAACTTAACCTACACCTTCACTTTCACCTACACCAATACCTACACCTTTACCACCTACACCTATATCTTCACTTTCACCTTTACCTACACCAACACCTACATCTATACCTTCACCACCTACACTTACAACTTCACCTACACCTATATATTCACCTTCACCTACACCTTCACCACGTACACCTACACCTTCACCACGTACACCTACACTTACAACTTCACCTACACCTTCACTACCTATACCTTCACCTACACCAACACTTTCACCTTCACCTACATTTAAGATAAGATGATCCTTTATTAGTCCCACAGTGGGGAAATTCTTAAAAAGTGATTTACAGCGATCCAGTCAGATCTGACTGGAGGCAAACTCTGCTCAGCCGTGTTCATTCTTAGTAAACCTGCATCACAGCTGTTTTGTACACACTTAAGCAGCTGTATGTTAACACACACCTTCCCCTCTCCTCCCCTCTCCTCCCCTCCTCTCCTCAGGTGCCGACTAAGAAGCTGAAGAAGTTTGAGAAGGAGTACCACACACTGCGAGAGAGCCAGCTTCAGCAGGAGGACCCCATAGACCGATATCAGGTAAGCAGAATGTTTTAACCATCTGTACCTCCGTCCTGCGTCTCCTCCTGCACCTCCATCCTCATCCTCATTATCTCCTGCCTTCACCTCCATCCTATCCCAGTTCAAGACCGTATAGAGATCTGCGGCGAACACGGCAGGCTGCGTGAGGCGGCATGTCCTTAAAAGAGGGACACTTTCTCAAGGTTGTTGTTTCTGTGCTGGAGGTCAGAGGGATCCAGTTTGCCTTTGGTTTATAAGACTTTGAGATGCACCAAGGATTTACCTCTTTAATGTACTTGTTAGTTGAACTAGAGGCTTGTAAAATGACACTGACAGCTTTGCTTTAATTGAATTGACTTTTATTTTTTTTTTATTGTAATCTACGAGAAATAATTCCAAGAGCAGCTACTATGGGAGAGCTGAGTTACTCAGACACCATTTCAGACTATGTTTACATTTGTGTTTGTTCTGTGAACCAGGTTTTTTTGTAAATCCTATTTTTGGTTACATGCAAGTTTAAGAATTCTGTGTTGGAATATATTTTAATATAATTTTTAAATATTTGTTTTTATTTAACTTTTTTTAACTTGTTTAAAAGCAGTTTATTTTATTGTTTGCTTTATTTTTTTGTATTTAATCTATTTTTTGTGTATGTAGGTAAATGCTAATATTAAGTTTTATATTTTATGTGAGAATATAATAAAAATTCAGTTTTCTAGGTTTTAATTGGTTTGACTGTGACAGAGAAGAGTCTTCATGCATGTTCGAGCTCCGTAAGCCGAGCAGATCTCTCTAGAAATCAGGCCAGCCTGTTGACTTTGGGACGCAAGCTGAACTTTCCGTGGTTTCCGTGCCGTGACTTCCTGTTTACCTCCTGCAACACTCACCGGTTTAACCAATGGGCTTTACTCACTCACTACATTTCACCCAATGAGCGTCACTCGCTCGCTCTACTTAACCAATGGTGCGTTAGAGGGCGGAGAGGAAGCTGCAGTGCTTTCTGCAGGACGAGGTGTGTTCTCTAGTGCTAGTGGCTGTAGTGTGGTCACACTGGTAGTCTACAGCAGTAGAAGGTAAGCCCTAAACCCAGCGGTTCTCTCTCTCTCTCTCTCTCTCTCTCTCTCTCTCTCTCTTTCTGGTGATTAACACAGCTGCCTGTCTGCTTGCCTCTCTGCTCTAACCTCTCTCACACAGACGCTTTGTTGCCCTGACAGTTTCTCCTAACGTCCATGTGACGGTGACCAGCGTCCGCCGTGTAGGAAACTCTCTGTGGTTTAGCTGGGCGGAGGGGGTGGAAATGGGAATCAGATGACCACTTTTCCTCTTCCCGATAAGCAGAAGGTCCAGCAGTGTGTGTATCATGTGAGAGCAGTTAGAGGGTGTAGAGAACCTCGTCCCGTCCCACAAAGCCTCTAGTGAAGACACCACAGGATGACCCGTTCAGAGGGGGAGCTGAACTGAGGGTGGTTGATGTGGTCAGGGTCTAACGTCCCGATTCACGACGGTTTTTAAGGTTAAAACAGACAAAACTAAATTATTTACCATGAAACTATCTAATATTTTATAACCACAACATTGTGCAGGTTATACTCTTTAATATTGCTGCTTATAAGCCATCTATTATCATGTATTGTCATGCAGTTGTTCACAGATCTAATAAATACTGACTACAAGTCTGTTTAGATGTGCAAAAATGTCACATTACCACCCTTGCATTAAACCTTTGTGCTTAATCATTATCAGAGAGTAATATAATGAATATGTTGCATTAATGATGTTCTCTTAGTTCTCTTTCGGCAGTTGATCAGTGTAGCAGAAGTGCTGACGATATCTACAGAATGCTTGGAAAAAGCACATAATGACACAATAAGATTAGTAGATAGTAATTTATCCCTTTAATAATAATCTAGCATTACATTTTTATAATAATTCATAAAAGCTTAATTTGATGTCAAATGCTGACGAGAGGCTAACTCTAGTGTATTGTCATATTGCCAGCCCCTAAACTTTAGCTTTTAGCTTTAGTTTTCAGAATTTCTGCATGATTTATTAAATAATTAATAAATTCCCTCATAAATATAAATATAAATAAAAATTGATACTAACTGATATAAGTCTCTCATTAAATAAATAAGTGAAATGCTTCATTTTAGAGAAACGTATCCACTCAGATCACAGTGGTGGTAAACGGAATCGAGAATCACACAATTCTAATGTTATTCATGATCTAAACTCTGCAGTAAACCTACACACGCTTCATAATTATATATGCATATGTTTTTGTTTAGGTACATCCATACCTGTGTATGAAGGGTGCTGTACAAATACCCAAACCCCCCCATCTCAATTTAAATTTTCCAAAAAAACATGTTTTTAGAGCAAATCTCTAAAAGCACGGTCTCAGTCTGTTAGAATTGTTGGTAATGCCTTCATCCACATCAGCTTTTAAGGGCTCTGGCTCATGGTTCCATTCACCACCACTGTGAACCATTCTGACTCGGCACGTTTCTGTAGAACAGTTTCACTGCAAAACAATCAGCACAGGTTTGCTCAGAATGTGTGTATTAATAGGTTGCTCATATAAGAATATTAAATATAAATGTTAAATATAATGTTATATACTGTTTATATATATATATATATATATATATATATTACATATAAACAGTATAAATATAACACATAAACAGGTCAGACAGTAAATCCCTAGGGTCGATTTATACTTTCTTCACTTATATACATAAAATATTTCATTTTTTTTTATTTTAATTTTATTATTATATTCGTATTTTATTAATATTCAACTGCCTGGCTATATATTTGCATTTGTATGCATATGTAAATTATTTTATTTTAAGCATAGTTCTGTATTTATCATCTCATAGTAAGCGTGCTAACAGCTCCTTCCTGTTAATGCTGGTGTTCGTAAGTCCTAGTGCTGCTTTCTGTCTTGTCCACTACCGCTGCTACTGCTCAGTGACCTGCTGCTGCTGCTTGGTTTGCACTACTGCCTGTCCTTCGGTTCTCCCCATCAGACCCCTGTGAGGTGCAGCGTCCACAAGCCTGTTTCATTTACAGTGTGATACGGGGAGCTGAAGCGAGGGAGTACAGTACACAGTAAACAGCTGTGTGATGCGGTGGGAGCTTTCTCTGTCCTCTGTTTCTCTGGAGAGATGATATCAACTGTGTGTGTGTGTGTGTGTGTGTGTGTGTGTGTGTGTGTGTGTGTGTGTGTGTGGGTATAAGTGGATCACTACTATTCTGTAGTTGTGAGGTTAAGTGATGGCAGACTGTCGGAGGTCAGTCACAGACCTACAGACGACGGGTTCTGGCATTTTTGTGAAAGAGTGGATTTGTTTATTTGTTTGTTTATTTGTTTGTTTGGGTTTTTGTTGTTGTTGCTTTGCGAGGCCAGTTCAGCCAGCTTTGCTCGGACAGTCCTTCTGCTCACTGTTCTAGACGTCTAAACTCACTGGTTGATGGTCAAGCCCCATTCCAGTTCTCAAATGCTGGAGCCACAGGAAGAGATCTGCAGCAGCTCAGCCAGAGCTCAGCTCACACTTCCACACTCACACACTTTACTTCCTATTTACCACTTCAGTTTCTACAGCTCGAGCTGTTTACAGAATGAGAAAAAGAAGCTGAACTTTTAACTGGAAACACAGTCTTATGAAAAAGTTTGGGCACCCCTGTTCAAGTGACTTCAATTCTTTTTCATTTGTATTTATACTATATAATATAGTATAATATTTAATTATACTATATAATTAAATATTATACTATAATATTTAATTATATAGTATAATTAAATATAATATTCTAATATCTAAAATATTAGAATATTAATATTTAGTCTAATATTTAAATATTGATTCATTCTGCACAGATCAATTTAACAAATCCAATATGTTACATTATGTAAATAAACAGTAATTATGCTTTAGAATGTGCAGACTATGTGTGTGTGTGTGTGTGTGTGTGTGTGTGTGTGTGTGTGTGTGTGTGTGCTTTAGAATGTGCAGACTATAGTGTGTGTGTGTGTGTGTGTCTTTTTTTGTGCAATTTGACCAGGGGTGTCCAAACATTTGCAAGTTGTAATGATCTATTTTAGTCATTTGTAGAGTTTGGAGAGTTGTCTAGACTCTATCTCTGCTTTCCAAATATGAGACAACCCTGATATTATAACCTCAATAACAATTACAGTTATTATAGATACTTTAATAATATAATAAAACACTGTCAATCAGGTCAGCACATCATCTCCAGCCGTGCTGCTGTGCTGTGAGTCGTGAGAGGGCACAATTGGCCGTTCTGTCAGGGTGGGTGGATCAGGAGCACTGCTAGTGCCGGGGGGGAGATATGAACTGGTGAGGTAATTGGCAGAACCAGATTGGGAGAAAAAAAGTATTATTATTATTATTATTATTGTCATTATTTTAAGCAACATATTACAGTGACAGTGTATGGTGTCCTAAAATGAGACTTTTCTGAGCTATGAAAGGTTTATGTAAACATTGTGTTTTTAAGCTTAGATTAGAGCTGGGCAATATGACAATATTTTATTGTATGGTGATAAACTATGCTATGGTGATACAGTAAGTTTCTCTAATCATATGGAGGAAACTGTTAGTGTAATACACACTGATCAGCTGCAGGGTTCATTACTAACAGTGTAATTAGACTGGGTTAATTAGATGAAGAGCAGCAGATGTTGAGTATAAATCACTGTATTCAGTACAGAGAGGATCTGAATAGTAGTTTATAAGAATCTGATACTGATGTGTTTAGTCTGTGATTATATGTATCAGGATAAATATCATGTATTGCGAAAAATGTCTTTAAATATCATGATATAGAATTTTTACCATGTCGCCCAGCCCTACGTCAGAATGAGATCCTTAGAATTGGATCATTTCAATTGAATTAAATTGACTCCTAAATTCTCTTCGTTTGAGATGGGGCAGTAGACCCCGCTCGGTGCTTCCTCCTGCTGCTGCAGTTTGTGGGTTCAGTGTGTTCCTGTGGCTTTACTGCTTGACCGTGGACCAGTGAGTTTAATCAGCTGAGTCTCTGTGTGTTTATACTGCGTCCATTATTCATTTATTCTGAAAGAAATGACTGAGTGTGTGTGTGTGTGTGTGTGTGTGTGTGTGTGTGTGTGTGTGTGTGTGTTTCTGCAGAGGGAGAATCGACGCCTGCAGGAAGCCAGCATGCGTTTGGAGCAGGAGAATGATGACCTCGCTCACGAGCTCGTCACCAGCAAGATAGCGCTGAGGAATGACCTGGACCAGGTGTGAATACACTACATGTCCAAATATTTATGGGACACCCCTTTTAATGAGTGCATTCAGCTACTTTAAGCTGCACCCATTGCTGACACAGAAGCACCCAAATACATACCCAATAGAATAGGACTCTCTGGAGCAGATAAACTAATGCTCATGTGGCTGTATACAATCATATCCTCACAGCAATGCTCCTCCAAAATGTAGTAGGAAGTCTTCCCTGGACAGTGGAGACAGTTGAGACTCTTTGTAATACCCCTGATTGCCTCTAGGCGGAGGACAAGGCTGATGTGCTGAACAAAGAGCTGCTGAACACCAAACAGAGGCTGGTGGAGACGGAGGAGGAGAAGAGAAGACAGGAGGAGGAGACGGCTCAGGTGAGGTTACTGGCTCAGGTGAGGTTACTGGCTCAGGTGAGGTTACTGAGCTCAGGTGAGGTTACTGAGCTCAGGTGAGGTTACTGGCCAGGTGAGGTTACTGGGCTCAGGTGAGGTTACTGAGCTCAGGTGAGGTTACTGGGCTCGGGTGAGGTTACTGGGCTCGGGTGAGGTTACTGGGCTCAGGTGAGGTTACTGAGCTCGAGTGAGGCTACTGATGCTGCTCTGCTCTTTCAGGTTCTTACAGTGATCTAACTGTTCTAGATAACCTCCCTGAGGATCATCGGTCCTATCTTAGTGAAGCTGCGGTCAGAAATGCTGTGACGGACATTCAGTAAATATAGGCTTTGATACACTGTGTGTGTGTGTGTGTGTGTGTGTGTGTGTGTGTGTGTGTGTATGTGTGTGTGTGTGTGTGTGTGTGTGTGTGTGTGTGTGTGTGTGTGTGTGTATGTGTGTGTATGTGTGTGTATGTGTGTGTATGTGTGTATATGTGTGTATATGTGTGTGTATGTGTGTGTATGTGTATGTGTGTGTGTATGTGTGTGTGTATGTGTGTGTGTGTGTGTGTGTGTGTATGTGGTCTGTGTTTCTGTGGTTCAGTTAAAGGAGGTGTTCCGGAGAGAGCTGGAGAAAGCAGAGAGTGAGATTAAGAAGACGACGGCCATCATTGCTGAGTATAAACAGGTGAGCCGGAGGGTCACGGCCGTCACACAGAGAAGCTCAGCCGGGCTCTCCAGATCTCAGCAGGGTGGACAGGCTGTAACAGTCTCTTACCTGGAACCAGACCAGTAGAACAGAGCTCGGTACCTCGGTTCTAAAATCACCTCAAAACTCCAGTGAGCTACAGGACTGAAAGTGCTGCTACTGAACAGTTTGGGCCCAGAAGACACCAGAAATGATTAAAGAGTAGAACCTGAGTAGAACTCTTAAACCTAAAAATAAATAATATTATTAATTATATGTAATAATTGATGTATTTATTCATTCGTTTTTATAAGCACTTTCAAGATGACCAAGCTCACTGCACAAAGAGTAAAGTAATGTAATGTACGAAGAAAAGGATTAAAAAAACTAGTAAATAAAGGAACAAAAACACAATAAATAAATCAGGTAAATAAATACAGATATTTAAAATATATTTCAAAATATTTACCTCTGAGACGCAGCTGGAATCAACCCCCAGCCCTCCCCCTTTTTATTAGACAGATAGAGGAGGTCACAGGAACAGGGGATTGGGTCTGAATTGGGAAGATAAAGGGTTCAAACTAGAAAAATAAATAAATAAATAAATAAACACTTATTTCTATCCCTTTAGTTAAAACTACACTTTTAACAGATTTTTATTTTATAATCTTATTTCAGAATCTTATTTTATACATTTGTGTTTGTTTGATCTGCTCATAATTTAGTATTTTTTATTTTTGTAGGTTTTAAATTTTATTTATTTATTTATTACATGTTTGTAAGTAAAGCTCTGAGTGAGCTCTGAGTTTGACCTGTGCTGTAGGAGTAGCTCGGTCCGGCCGCTCAGTAAGCCCAGCTCTGAATTCTGCTCCGGGTGAAAGCCGATGATGTTTAATATTGTCTGCCCGTCTTCCTGCCCCAGATTTGCTCTCAGCTGAGCACCAGGCTGGAGAAGCAGCAGGCCTCCACCAAGGAGGAGCTGGATTTAGTCAAGGTAAGAGATTTAACCCTTAAGGGCCAAAATTTGGACGTACACTTTCAGAAGTCCCCTCACTCTCAGAACAGCAGGTTCTTTTATTAGTAGTCATAGTCTCTCA